>NW_010515704.1:1661-30766 GCF_000687285.1 Phaethon lepturus
CGGGCCCGTCCTCAGCCACGCCGGGCATGGTGTCAGACATCTCCTCTGGAGGACGCTCCGTCACATCTAGTCAAAGATGGTCTTAATCAGATGGCTTTGCTAACCCAGCAAGGAGAAAAGACCACAAAGAAATCCAGCAACCTCCAAAGGGCCCAGTGCAAGACTTCAGCAGAGCAGGGAGCGGGGCAGTTACCCGCAGGTTGCTGCTGCCCATTTGTATTTGTGTTACAGGTGGACCCCAAGCCTCAGCCAAAGGCAGGGTCCAGCTGTGCCCACCGCTGTTGGCAGGAGATGCCCTGCCCTCAAGGGCAAAACACCCAAGAAAGAAGATAATGGTCGGAGAAATTACTGTGTACCATGGACCTGCAGCAGGGTCCTGCTCACCTCAGTGCCACCGAAGCAGCAGATCTGGACCATGAGCCCAGGCTTTCCAAAGCCCAGTCCTCTGCTTTTTCGTGCTTTTTCGGCTGGCCATCCGTCACGGGCTCAGCAGACATCGCTTACAGCAGGGCTGCAGGAGATCTTGAATTCGGGCTCTTTGCTGGGGGCAGAGAGGCAGGATTACATTAACCACTGGGTTTTGAAGAAGACACAGCCAAGACGGCAAAGGTCAGTGGATGCGGAAGAGCAAGGAGCGTTTGTGGATGACAAAAGATCACACAGGGATATTGGCTCAGGAAAGGGGAAGAGGTAGAGGACACTCAGTGGAAATATGTGGGGCACACATGAAAACAATCAGTTCCTCTTTCTACCATATCCCATAAGTACAGTGCAGAAATTAAAGGGCAGCGTATGGGCAACAGATTAAAAGAAGCTGATTTTATGTATTTTATTTACTGTCAGGTTTTGAATGGCATGGTTCAAAGAGCCGGAGGTAAGGACAGCCATGGCACGAAGCCCAGATGACAACGCAGGTAACGAAGCGTCGTGCTTTCCAGCACTGCTTTGAGGGTTTTATAAAACCAGGGGGTTTTACAGTGGGAATAAATCCAGCTTTGTGACTCTTTTGCCTTTTCAAAGAGAGGGAAACGCCATCACCTTTCGTTCCCGAGAGAAACTGGGGACAGCCAGGGATGAGCGCAGTCCCCGCGACGTCCCTGCAGCCTGGCCCTGCAGGGAACTCGCCCACCCGACCACCCTCCTGTCCCCAGAGGGGGAAAGTGGCCGGATACTCCCTGGCATGTGCCAGGAAGGGGAGTTCACCTCCCTGCAATGTGGGGGGCTGTGATTAGATTCCAGCTCCTTAATTAAGGTCAGGGCAGTAAATCTCCGGTGAGCCAAACATCTCGAGCCAAATCTGAGTTTGGTCCCTCCTCCATCCTCTCTCCAGGACTTGATGTCGCTCTGTCCTCACCCCATCCCTCCCGCAGCCGGCTCCGAGCTGGCTGAGCACCGAGGAGAGGGGCGATGTGCACGGTCCCGGGCCTCTCCAAGGAACACCACGTTTCTTCCATAAGGAGATTTTTTCCCCATCAGCTCACACAGTCAGGATCATATGGGACAGCCTGAGCTCAGGAACAGCTCATTATTTATGAGCGCCTGCATAGCTACACGTGTTAGCAGTATTTGCCGATGCGCAGGCACCACGCTCACCAAGCTATCGCTCTGTCCCGGGGCCCTGCTCGTCCTCGTGGCCCAACCCTCCCCATCTCCAGGCTTGCAGAAAAGCTGCCGCGAGCTGCAGCAGCCTGGCAGAGCCTGCGGCGCCCGGCTCTTCGCTGCTCCCTCACCGGGAGATGCGGGAGAGGAGCTCCCCGCCGGGCGGCCGGCTGCGGGGGGCAGCCCAACGCTCTGGACCTCACTGGGGTCCCCTGGGGACCACACGGTCTAAACCCAGTTGCACGCAGGAAAGTCAGCAGGAGACATTTGTGATTGGGACAGAGATTTTTGGTCCCCGGGGCTTTCAGGACAGATCCCTTCTGTCTCGTTTCAGCGACCGTGAGTGACCAGCAGCAGGGAAGATTAGTCCATTATAAGATCCTTCACTGGGGGTTGTTTGAGGCCAGGGCAGAGCTGTCGCTCAGAGGACACTGGCTGGCTCTGGGTTTCAAGTGGGACCTGCTGGACAAGTCCCAGTCACGCAGCCCTGGGAGAAGGGAGACCCTGAGCCTACACCCGAGGACCACAGGGACAAAGCTGGTCCCACGGCTTGGGCATGGCGGGGGGGAAAGGCACTGATGCAGCAGTGCCCGGGGCCACCGTGGGCTTGCTTCCGAAGGCATCTGCTCCTGTGTTGCCATGAGCGGTGTGTTTCTGCAAAAAAAATGCCCAGAAATTAAAAACTTTCCATTTCTCCCTCTTTCCTGTGCTCACAGCGCAACTCTTTGCCCTGGAGGTGGTTGTTCATCGTGCGCTCTTCACCAGCCCCAGCAAGCGGCTGGATTTCACGTCCCTGTGCTGCTGAAAACCTCCCAGGTTGGAGGCACACAGGCCCTGGAAAGAAAGAGGACCTTGTGCACCCATCTCCCAGTCTTGTTTAACCTCTGCAAGTTGTTCTGGTTAGTAGGGTGCAGATTAAACATTAAGCCCTTAAAAACATTCTTTGCCTCAAAGAAGCAGCATGAAGGCAGGGCAGGAACTGGCTAGCGCGGGTGGTCATGAGAGCGTACCCTTGTCGTGTGTACAAGGAAACACAGATCCAGCCCCTGCAAGTAGGTTCTGGCTGCACGAGAGACGGATCACGGCAGAGGTCATGAGACACAATTCAGGCCAAAGGCTTCTGCTTGGAGCTCGTTTGTGCTGGTTTACGGGCCAAGAGCCTGCCCTTTTCTTTTGGGCAGCCCTGGACCCTCTTCTTTGCAAAAGGGGCAGGCACCAGCTGGAGGTTGCTCGGACCCAGGGAACAGGCGCAAGCGAACATCTGCTCCCCCCAGCCAAAGGAGCAGCACATCTCCCTTCCCAAACACGGGCTAGAGATTCTCTCCAAGATGCCAGCCCAAGCTAGAGGCAAGCTCCAAAACTGTCAGCGGGTTGAGCACACGGCAGGCAGCCGTCATGGAAAGAGAGGTGCTTTGACTTCTTTGGAAACCTCTACGCTTGCCCCTGCCTCCACCCCCAAGGCCGTGTTGAACACATGTTAATCCAATTTCCTCTGATAGTCAGTTATTCCCCCTGTGGTTTCCACTTCTGCAATTTCAAAAATCTGTACATGGTTATGTTATTGCTCATTAAGGAAGGAAGCTAGCCCAAGAAGACCCACACTCTCAGAAATGCCAAGAGTTACGGTTCAGTAGAGCCCTGCAGTCCTTGAAGCTAAACGGCTCCCTCCAGAGTCAACAGTTCACGAGCGGGGAACAAACCCAGGTGCACAACCCCTGGTGTGGCTGCGAGTGAAGCTGTGACTTTGAGAAATGCTTTGCCTTTTTCTGCCCCAAAAGAGTGCCGGACCACAGTGCTACATCGGAGCTGTGGCTGACGTTCCGGTAGCGTAGGAAAAAGCATGATGAACTTACGCATATAGGTTATGACAATTACCGACAAAAATTAGGCAGATCCTTAGAGGAAGGGAATATCAACAAGTATTTCTGAGAGCTGTGGAACTGCTAAAAGCAGTTTTCCTCTGGCTTTGTCTCAAGATTGGGTAACTGGGGAGGACTATTATCCAACAGGGTTACACCCGTGCTGCAGCCCTTCCCTGGGGGAGGCAGCGATAGAAGCTCGCTTCCCAGTTCTGTGAAACAGACAGCCAAACCTGGAGAAATCTCTTAGACTTTGCTGCCTCTTCCCCCTGTTAAATTTGCATGAGTGTGGCCACGAGGAAGGTCCTGCAGCACTTTGGTGGTGGAGGCAGTGAGGAAGCCTGGAGTCCCCTGTCCCCACGGGTTCTCTACACTGTCCTCCCAGTGAGGGGGGCGGGTGGCTGTGGCGTGCTGCATCACTTGCAGAGACACAGCTGGTGTGTGGCAAAGTTTCTGTGGGTGCCAAGACGATAGAAAGGACTGATGCAGATGTACCTATCCTGGCTCAACCGCCAGCTGGCTGCCACGACTGGCTGCAGGGCACCGCAGCTCAGCGAGACTCCCACAGACACTGGCCTTGGGCTGCTTGAGCGGGCAGAAGTTGCCCTCTTGCTGCTAAGGGTCATCTCCATCGAGTGTATATGCTTCAGCATGCAAGAGGTCAAGGGACAATGCACCAGCCTGGATGTACACTTCTACCCAGCTCAGCAGTGACAACTCTCAAAGTTTCAGTCCTAAACCTCCCTTGAACAAAACTGGACAAGTTATTGCTCTGCAGGACTCATAGTGAGCAGCTAACCTTGTTCTAACTGTGGTCTTTGTTGGGCTTGAATTCCAAGCGTTAACAAGATGAGTCCACCAAAGCACAGCCTACTCAGACCCCTGCAGAAGGTAAGCGATGCAGAAGCCCACACACATTGGTTCTCGAAAGGGACTGACTGCCTGAGGCAATCCCTGCAGCACAGCAGAAGTCCACAGTGCGAGGGGGCAAAAGTGGGTCTTCACATTAACCCAGAGGGCTTTAAGGAAGCAGGATTTGACAGCATGATGAGGAACATCTGAGGAAGAGAAACAGACTGTGTCCCTGCCACTGCGAGCGGGAGAGCGCTGGTTGCAGCCAGCTGGCCCTGCTGAGCTGGAGTTGGTGGAGCCACTGCTGGCACTGCTCTGTCTGCAACACTCGCAGGTCAAAACGTGGACTGCCAGTCACTGATGGCACAGAGGATCCAGCAGCACGCAGGCTGGGAGGATGAGGCACTGATCACTGGCTCGCTGGACTTGCACTCTTCCCTACGGGTTTCCAAAGCTGCCGCCTTCACTTTGCAGCTGTGAGAGATCAGGAGGATGACAAGTTCAGCCAGAAACCTTGCCAGACAATAGCAGATGGAGGGCACAGCCCTTAACTTTGGAGGACAACTTAACCACAAAAAGGGAGGTGACTTGCCAAGCAAGTAATGAACTGAAGCTGTGTCAGCAATGAGGAGGTGTGTATCCAGGTTCAGGGACAGTGTAGTCAGTCCTAGCGCCTTATCTACATTTGCACAAGAGAAGCCAGCACCAGGTTGGCGAAACAGGACCTGAACTCTCTCAGATATCGCCCAGCTAAAGTCTGGATCCAGTTCCACTGAGCAGCCTTTTTTGTCATTTGAAAACAGTCAAAAGCAGCCTACGACACCAGAGCACAGCCAAGGAGTTGAGCCACCACCCTCCCCGCTGCTCCTGCGGAGGCTCTGCAACCCAAAGCGGTGCTTGGGAAAAGCGATAGCAAGGCAGGTCTAGAAACACTCAAGGAGGTGCTTTAAAAGGCAGGAAAACCTTTAAGTTTGCTGCCAGCAGGAGTTTTGAGCCATCAGCTGGTTACAAAACATCTCCCAGAGAGGCAGGTATCTGTGTCACATTTACAGAAGACTCTGCATAGAAAATCCAGGAAAAAAGTCACAACTAGCAAGCATCATGCTTGCATCACACTCGTCTCATACCACAGCAAGACAGAGGACAGCCTTCCTTTTCCAGGAAGGATTTAAGGCTTCTCCAGCTTCATTATGAACTACCATCCCCGTGAGACATCACGCATACCTTTCCCATCATCAAGCCCTCCAGGCATGATAAAGAGCTCCCACTACTTGATGCAATCTAGCATGCCATTTTCCTTTCAGGTCCTCACTCAGGTAGTTTAAAGTAGCTGTAAGGTTCAAAATCAGCAGCCTGCATTGCTGAGCTCCTCAAGATCCCTCAGTTATGTTTTCCTGCTACTGAACATCTTTGTTATTAAGTTTTAGGTCTTTAAAGGAGTTGTAAAATTGTGATTTATGGTATTTAATGCTAAGCTCCCTTTTGGAAATGAAGTGAAGAAAACCTATTCACACCCATTTTCCCTACTCCCATCTCTTTTGAACAAAGTAGTACTCAGCCTGATAATGTTTACTAAACTCCGGGACTTCTGGCTTGCAGGAATGGCTTTATTCGTAATTGAGGAAGGAGCTGACGACCAGGCCAAGGGGAACCTCTAGTGGCCACAGTCTTTCTTTGTAGCAAACCCTCCTCGTGGCAGTGCAGAATGCTGGTAGGAACATCATCTGCGAATTATTTCTGCAAGCTCAGCAATCCCCCTTTTCCACATTGCACTGCCTTCGACCACACCTTTGCTCTTGGAAACACCCGGGCACAGCAGCACAGCAGCCCCCGTGCTGGGTATGAGGTCTTACAATGTTTGTTTGTCAGTTTGTTTCCTCCTGCCTGCCAGGAATGTCACTCAAACCCCCAAAATTTTGTGCAATGTCACTGGAAAGTCAAACACCTTTTTCACTTCATCGGTCATTGCGTGCGAGGAGTTTCCAAAGGCATTTTGCTCGGAGTATCTTCATATCCTCCAACTATACCAATAAGTTCCTGTAGTTCCTGCAAGTCTTAAATTTAAGTTTCAGGCATTGGCAAAGACTAGGCTTAAGTAACAGGAATGCTTGTTTAAACTAATGAGGCTGATGAGCAACACTCCTTTCAACCATGGCAAAAAGCATCAGGGACGTGGGCAGGGAAGAGATCCAGGTTAAACCCAAGCCATCAAGAGGAGCAAAAATACTAGTTTTAAACAAGCAGTTCCCCCGACTGGCTGCCTGCCTGCTGTCCACACTCACGCTTGTGCTGGCACAAGGAAGGCACAGCCTCCAGTGAGAGCAGCGCTGACTCACAGCGGCTGCAGGACTGCAGGTGAGTCGATGGCAACGTTTACATCCACGGACACCGCTGGCCTGATCTACAACTTAGAATTGTTGGTGGCCAGAAGACACCTCTAAGCTCCATTTCAGACACAGGCTGGGGCAAAACACACTCTCGGGCCCCATCAAAGGGAAGAAAGCTCATTTAAGAATTTGCCAATCTAAGACTTCTTACAGTCAGTTTGGCACCTGATCTTGGTGGAAGCCTTGTGAGATCTCAAACCGTCAGGAATCCCTTCACTGTAGTGAAGAATTCATGTGAGAGAGCACAAGCTACAAGGTTTATTTCTCAGTTTCAGCATGCCATTTGCTATGGGGTCTACAGGAAGGAAAATAACCTTTTGAATGAAGGACCAAGTCAGTAGCCTCCACAGTCAAACACCTTTTAATATAACCCAAATTTTGCACAGTGACAAAAATACCATCAATGTAGGGCAGCAATTCCAATGATAGAATAGAAAACCAATTCAGCAGCACACCAGCACTCATCTGAAGAAAAACAACACCCCAAATAAATACGCACAATCATCTCAACTATGAATAGCCTGAAATTCATGGCAAGACAGCTGGCAGAAAGGCATCTCAACATTAACAACCAGGTGCCCAAGACTCCGATCTATCCAACAAGTGGACTCTGGGTGTCACTTGCAGGAGCTGAGCTCTTCCTGTGCCTTGGCTGCAGGCGAGCTCTTGGTCCCATGTGCTGGCCATGGCATCCCTGTCTCTATGGTGACTGCATGGTCAGCGGGCAGAGGAGATCATGCCCCATCAAAAATGAGGACGGATTTCCAAGGACAAAGTACACAATTTCAATGCACACACATGAATAGGAGTTGATTGATTTGCAAGTGCCACCCCTCCATGGTTACACACAGATCTCTACTGGCATGAAGTTTAACTCTTTACTGCCTGCCCCTCCAATTTGTCTTCATTTATCTCAACACAGAGGATATGGGAGTTTTTTCCCTTCCCTTTGTTAACCAGCCTCCATTAATATGAGGCCAATTAACATGCTTCATGAGAAAAGGGAACGTGTCAAAGTGCATGATCTGTAGGAATGACAGCTTTTGGGTCCAGTGATGAAGTTTGTCCCACCTGGCTAACAGCTGAAAACAGTTCCTGTGGCCTGAAACCAGCTTAGATGCCACCTACAATAAATTCCAGTTTCTGATGTCAGAAGTTCCTAGTCTTTTCTGCCTTCAAGAGAATATTACACAGCAAAAATGGCTTCTCAGGAAAGCAAATACACTCTTGAAGAACTGTGGTAGCTGACGCCCAGCCTTCAGCTCTCCAGCTCCACACCAAAGGCGTAATCAAGTGACACTGGCACTCTCACTGTCATTGCTGCCAGCGGGACTACAGACAAGGACTACAAACTACATCAATGGTTGTTCAGTTACAATGTGATCAAAGCGCTTCACAACTGGGGTACTTCAGATAATTTTAACTTTCCGATAAGGTGCCCATTGTAGTCATTGTCTTAAAAACCAGTCTGTGGTCTCCACCTCAAGAGTTTCGCATGAAACACAAACTGTTGGCTTAGTTACCTGAACTTTGATACACACTTGGTCAGCAAAAACCATTAACTGGATAGACAAAAAACTGCCTCTTCGGTACTGGAAAGAAAACTGAGTTACAACACTATTCCACTAAGGTGTCTCACAACTGTAATTACACATGACAATTTGCACATGAAAGGAACATTAATTTTTACTGAGCAAAAGGACTGCATGAAGATGACACAGCATTGTACAATTTCTCCTGCTAGATTATTGCAGTCTCTTGCTTATTTAGGGTATTCAAATTTAAAACACACATACTAGTCTTGCAGGATGCCTGAAGTAGGGTAGTGGCTATATCAATTAAAACCATCACTACAACACGTGCCTCGAGATTGATATGAACACGAATAGTCAGCAGGAGGAGGATTACCTGTTAACCCTTTTACTGCCTGCTGTGATTTCCAAACTAATACAGGTCATCGCTCAAATTGCTCTGGGGGTAGTGTGTGCTCCAAGCACACCACACCGGCTGCAAAGGCATAGACACGGAGTAGCTGTTAGACACTGCCAGCCACCCTGCATAACGTCTGTCTTTAAGAATGAAGATTTACCTTTAGTCCCATGTGAAAGACTGGTTGGCCATCTAGAGCTACCAAAAAGGGGTCTTTCGTGGACCTTCACTGCTGGGGGTGGTGGTGTCAGCAGCTGTACACATCTAACACAAGGGAAGCTGAGCCGACGCGTGCGGCTGACTTTTAGAAGATGCCTGAGACTCAGATGCCTAAACCTCACTGATTTTCAGTACTGCTTCTTGAATTCGCACACTAATATCCTATGATGAATTTTTGAGGAGTTATGAGTTATTTCTGATACCAAACACCCAAATCCCTGTGCACTAAGAACAGAGCAGGGAAAGGAACAGTGTTTCTTAGATATGGCTTAATACACGGTAGAGTACTCGGGTTTCGCTGACATAGTTGCATCCAGCAGCAACGGGGAGTGAGAAAATCACACCACCACTGCCAGCTGCAGGGAAGATTTTGCAGATAAAACCTATTCATTTTGAGTGTAATACTAAAGTCCCACAAATCCTGCCAACACACAGCTGGAGGGAATTTCTGACAAGTTAACAGGCTGAAAATTAATGCTATTGTGGGGTTTTTTTCAAGGGCACCTCAAACAAGCTCAAAAGAGAGGAGATGGGGACAAAACTGAAATCCCACCTACATTTAAGAGGATCTACTAAATGGAATAAATTTGAGTGATCTGTTTTGTCTGAGGAAGCTCATGGGATACCAGCAAGTGCGAAGTGATACAGCTAGCTTTGAAAAAAATAATAGGCCAGTATTTGCAAAAAGCCAGATATGACTGTTCATGTTTCTCCCCATCAAGATACATAAATATAGCTGAATTATATCTTCCCTTCTAGTTCAATCAAGCTTACAGTAAACCTATGAAAAGGCAGCTAGACAGAACTCACCGAGTGGGAAGTGGGAAAGAGAGAGGCCCAGTGCTGACTCTCAAACAGGGTGAAATAATCTAATTGCAAATATAAATGGTGCAAAAGACACCCTGAACTGTTGTATATGAAGTCTAATATTTCAGTGTTATTTTGACAAAAATTCAAAATGGCACCTTTAGAAGCAAATCACATTTTTGCCAAGTTTGTTCACATACTTTGCAAGAGGCAACACTTTACCAAGACACGTGGTATTTTTATTGATGGCAAGCTAAACAAGCCAACATTACCAACAAGACTCATCTGTGACTTCTGAATATTAACCTGACCCTGTCCAGCCTAGCTGAGATTTTCTCACTCTAAATTTTTAATTTTTCCTTTTAATGAACTTCAAGTTTAAGTAATAATAACATTGCCCCCATTCTCAATCAAATGTTTAGATTGAACTGCTGAAAAAACCAGCAATGCCTCTTTCCCCTCATTTTACTGGTTGTGGTAAATCTTCTTACTGGCGAATTACTCTCTGAAGCTTTGAGAGCATCTTGTTGTATGCTCGGGACTATCCAGTGATGTTTATGTACTTGTGCTTCATGTGGGAGAAGTTCTACAGCAGATACTGCAAGTTTCAGATAAAGACATTAGGCAATTGCCTCCAGACATCACATGCCACAAGGCATGCCTGCAGAGAACTGTATGAATTCTCAGGAATGAGCAAAAGCCTCTTTGCATCACCCAAGCCCTACCAGAACATTGCTGGAAAAAAGCACTACCTTTTTCAGGATCTCATCACTGGGAAGACTCATGATATGGAGAAACAATGTCGCCTAGAGTTCTCCTGGGAAACTCATCCACTCCCAGAATAATATTACACAGATTTCCTTGAGGGGAGAGCATTAAGCTTCTATATCGCAATGTCTAATTCCCCAACCATGTAGTGGTATCAGCACAGTTATTCTCAGATTTAAAGCTCCATTTCAGCTTCCAGAAAAGACGAAGAAAGGGAAGTTTCTGAGCACTGCATATATGCTGTAGCTTTCAGCTGCCTGAAACATGAGTCAGTTTGAAGTCATTATACTGATATGGAATAGGAATGTAAACAAAATCAAGCCTTTGAGATATCACTGTCCAGTAAGGATGCCTTCCTCAGAGGCAGACTCCTCAAACAGATGCAGCTGGAATGTGTCAAGCGTACAGGTACAAGGAGAAGGATAACTAGCAGTCATGGTTCTTGTGTGAATTGAGGGCTTCTGTAACTTACAAAATGGTACTGATTTGTCTGTTTATAGCAGGCCAATGATTTTATGAACTACTGTTCTATGTCAAATCTGAGGTCATCAGTGTTCCCTGTGGACATTTGATATTACTGGCTCAAGCCAGATACTGCTGCCAGTGACACATAGCTCTACAGTACACCTCAGTCGGCTCTGCGCCTCTGAGGAATTGCATCAAACTACAAACCTATCCTGTGAGACGGCCTTGCATCCATTTAGGATGGTTTGAAATCATTATCTTTTCATTTTTACCTAATAACAGGACTTGAATCCAGCTCTCTAAAGGTAAAGAGCTAAGGAGTTAATCAGATACATCCCTTCACCTTGACCTGTCTTAAATAAAATAAGAGGTAAACAACCAAGCCCTGCATTCAAGTACACTGCTTAGCAATTACTAAAAAACACTGAGCCCAGCAGAAATGTATGTTCTAACTTGGCTCCTGCATTAGAGTGTGCCTTCGGAATCCTAAGACAATTGAAAAACTACTTGATTAATGACAGTCATGTCAACCATTCATGGTGTCCCTGAAGCCCCACACCTCCAAGACAGAGATCTGGAAGCTTTCAGAACACAATGGCTGATTATTGAAAGTATTGCAGTGGCTGGTTCTTCCGTGGTTCAGATCTGCATCGAGGTAAAGAGCCTGGCCATCACCACCTCCTGTGAAGAGACAAAGACAAGTCTAAGTGTGTCTCTGCATTTCTCAGCATGGGAAACTGTCATATAAAAGAAAAAAAAATGGGGGAGGGGAAGAACTTAAGCGCTTTTCTCATAGGAACAACTGGAAGCCCTAAGTGACATTTACTTGCTGTCTTCAGGTGTAAGGGAAGTATGATCAAATGCATAGGTTTTAAATGACACTATCAGAACCGGAGGATTTTTTTAATTAAAAAAAACCACAATAATGCAAGTCAGTAAGAACAAGAAGCCTCACTCAAATGCCTACATTTAAGATTTGTTTTTCAATGCTGGAGGATCTTGGAAGCTACCAACTGTGTATTTTCCCTCCAGTAACGAAAAAACAAAGAATTCTGTTAGCAGTCAAAAATCAAAGCTGGGAGAAGAACAAGATCAATAAGTAACAGCACTGGTTTGGTCTTCTAAATCATTATAAAACATGTCACGAGTTAAAAGCATTTTGATTATCTCTGGGTCTATGTCAAGATTCATGGAGCTTACAGTCAGAGAACGCAGTGAAGTCAAATACATTTACATGAAATGTGTTAGGAAAACAAAAAGGAAGATTCCCCTATTGCTTATAGGGCAATCATCTAAGAATAGCTACTGAAAACATCTGAAGGATCAAAAAGGTGAAATTCTGGTCTATAGCTGGAATTGTGTACAACATTCATTTCTACCTATCTACTACCCAAGCCTGTATTTCTCTCAGTACTACCCATACTGTAATACATGGTAAATATATGTGACTTTCTTATCTAAGGTTCACAGGAAGAGCTGGTGGGATATATGCCCAACAGTAAAGATCTCTGAAAGATCTGTGATACATCATTAACAGTGATTTCTAATTCAGTTACACATGCCCTGAAGCTCTCACCAGCCTAGCTAATACTGGAGCAGCCCAATTTATGGTCGATTAGAGCACGTGCTGTTAAGTGGGAAATCAGCCAACACTTGACGTTACAGCAGAAATGACCAGGCTAGTTGCTCTCCCAACAAGCATCAAGTAAAGCTCTTTGGGAAAAGGATGACTATGATTTTATACCTGTTCCTTGTAAATCCCATTTAGGTGACAACTTTACTAAGCAGGCTTTTGCCAAAGTCAGCAGCATCACAGATCCAATAAAGTTCCAGGAGAATTAACATGTTTTATAGTTTACTCTGTGTTTCAAAAGCCTCAGTGCAAAGTTAAGTTCCTCTTTAAGAACTATTTCTCATCATGAACTCGGCAGTATGAAAGTATGGCTGTGCTTAAACCATACTGTGCTTAAAGAGTTACTATCTTACTCTAAAATGCTTGTATGCAAGTTTTCCCACTAAAAATTTTTGCTGGGTAATAGTATCAGAGTTAGGCCACTTTTAGCTCCAACTGTAGCGATACTGAAATACATATATGGTAAACATAGGTAACTCTCTTATCTAAGGCAGATAGGAAGAGCTGGCAGGATACATGCTCAAATTCCCACATTGACTTACCTATAATGATGCATTCACTGCTGCCAGCCATGAACATGGAGGCTGTTTTGGAAGGCAAGTTGAAGTGCCGAGCTGATAAGAAGGGAGAAAGGCGATCTGAGGGGTCTGATGGGACACTGCTGGAAGGGAGGGTGCTAGAGGCTGGTGAGGCATGATTTTCTGGCTCTGAGCCAGCTGTGGCCAGTTCTGGGTGTTTTATGATCACCCACTCGTAGCGTTCCACTTCTGGCTGCAGCTACATGGGGGCAGAGAAGAGCAAAGCTTTCGTTAGTGCACATGCACTACACACAGAACGTTCAAGCCCTTTGGACTCCACCCACACGATTAGCAGTAAAGATTGGATCAAACTGTCTTTTAGGTCAGATATTATTTTCTTTCTTTACACCTTTGCTTCTTAGGTGACTGAAGAAACGATGTGGTGTTCTCTGAGTTACCTTATAACATCTTTTAAGAAAATATTCTGCGCAAGGGCAGAAAAAGGCTTACCACAAAACTGAAAAATAAAATTTTCTCCTCCACATTAAGAGTTCAGTAGACTTCATAAACTAGGAAGGGCGTATAATCCAGCCTCGTCAAGTGGAAAGGAAGTAAGAGTTACTCACATCAGTACAGCGGTTCTGCCTTGCTACCAGGTAGCGACAATAAAATTTTACTCACCCTAAATACAAAGCACTCCCCAGTTCCAAAGAAACTCAGTTTGTTCCCTCCTCGCCTGCGCTCGCTCCAGTCAGTTGACAGATAAGCACCACAGACCTAGCACAAACAGCACGGTCAGGAGGTTTTCCATTGAAAAGGAAAGTGTGTTAAACCAATTGATACCAACATTTCAGAGTCCAAAACTGAAAGTTTTATTTCAGTTTGACTTTCAAAGTCTCTATATCAGTGGATTAAGGCAGCACTAGTACCTACATCTAAAGATAGATTTAAATTGCTTTAATCTACTGGTGGGTACCCTTAAATCGTAAGGGTTTCATAAATTATTTCACATCTCTGAGACCTTAAAGGAGAAACGTTCCAACATAACCCCCAGTACCAGAACACAAATCACTCCAGACTTGTAAAGCCTAACTTCCACTTCCTCATTTTGGCATCCAAAGCAACAGTACTGTCACAACTTACAGTATGAGCAGTTCTCTCTGAAAGTTTTCTGGTCATAAACAATAGCCTTGGGGTCTTTCTCCATTTCAAACTGTCAGCTTAGCTAAGCCAAAGCTGAACTACCTCAGATATTTAAAAGCAGCCTATTCAAACAGCATGGGGTTCACTAGCTTCCAATAAAGAAAAACATAGCCTTAGAGGGCTGAGCTTTTCTGTGGAGTCTTTTGTTTGCATTAGAAGAATTTCTTGCTACCAGCAGCAAGCATCGCTGCCAAATGGACATAGACCAAACAATGAAGCTCTAAGAATGGAATGAAAACAACCCTGCTTTTTTTTTTTTCCTCCCCAGAAACTTTGGTTAAACAGAATTATTCTAAGGTATATTTGCTGTTTAGCCTCCACCAGCATTACAAGCAGAGCTGCTAGGACAAAATTTATTATATAAGTTGTGTACATAAACAAAGAGATGGCCCAGAACTCCATTTGATCTGATATGCCTGAAGTGCATGAAAGCCATAAAATAAGAAAGCAAATTTTCTTCTTTCTAAAATGTAACAGTAGACATATGAATAAAGGATGAACGTAATCCTTTGGGAAAAAAAAACCCAACAACAAAACCAACCCCACAACCACCAAACACCCCCCTGCCCCCCGTCATCTACTTTTTTGTTTGGACTTTTTTTTTTTTTTTTGAGGGGTAAGAAATGAACCATACTATAAAAACCATCATAAGCACCATATAAGCATCACTTAAAGCTGGACTTCGTGACATGCTCCAAGACAAGAAGCAAAATAATAAATATTTTCCCTCTTCTCCTTAGATACCACAGGCATTCTGTAAGCCATTGGCATGTCAGTGCAGACCAGAAATCATACACAGAACTATGAAACAGCCTGGAGTGATAGCATTAGGGAGATGCAAATAAGAGTAGAAAGGGGCTTTTTTCATGGGCAGTCATCCTTCAGGAACATATGCAGACATATAAACCCAGAGGCTGCAATAATAGCTTAAAGTTATACATAGAATATTTAGAAGTCATGCACAGTGGCGCAGACAACCAGCGCTCACTACAGATAGCACCTGTGTGCTCTCCTTCGGAGGTTCTGGGAAGCTTTCTTGTTTTACGCATCTTTTTTTTTTTTTAAACAAGCATGAAATGAAGCTAATGCTTCTCTTTTCACATTATGTTGTCCAATATTGCCATGCACAGAGGAGCAGAGAACTAGCACTCACTAGATAAGGCACTTGTGTGCACTCCTCCTCAGGTTCTCACAGCTTTTTTTTTTTTTCAAATAAGAATGAGTTGAAGCTAAAGCTTTTGTTTCCACATTATGGAGTCCAATATTATTAATACCATTTGAATTCCGCTACTTTCTCTCCTCATATCCTGGAGAAATTGAAAATATCTTCTATGAATCATTAGTTTCTTAACACAATTCCCCAGCCTCTCCTTCTCAAACTGCAATTAAGAGAGTCTGTCCAAGAGCTCAATGACTTACTTTAGCCCATCATCCCACATTACTTACAAGAAAAAGAACAGCTGACCAAGACCTATTTTACAAGATTTATCCAAGAATGCAGAGTCCTGTAATCAACAAATGGAACCATTCAAAGCATGCATTGTTCAAAAACCAAACAAAACCCCAAGCAATTTCAGGTCCCTCACTTCATTTTATTATAAACAGCTGTGTGTTGCAATACAGTATTACATAATTGCCTAAAACCTAATTTCATCAGTTGCCTTTTACCTCACTCACCTCTTTTGCTGTGGTCTTAATGAGGAGAAGAGTTGGTTCGTGCCCCTCGCTGTGAGAATAGAACCTGAAGTGCAGAGTACACAAAAAATGAGCACTCAACTATCACCAACTGCAGTTCTTTTCCTCCTTAATGTCAGGCACCACCTCCTCCTCCAACGGATGGCATGGCAAAACAGACATCTGATGACTAAGCATATTTCTGCAAATGCTTTCTATAGTCCGTTGTAAATAACAGAGTTGAGTGTAAATAAATATTATCAAGCAGATCATCTACTCAGCTCTCTGTACAGTTGTTTGTGCCTCTACAGAATAACTGGAAGACTACCTATTGCAACAGTGTCACTTTACAGCATTTTGAATTAAGACATCCTAAAGGAAGTTGTGTCCTGAGGACTGATGGCTGTGTCTGAAGAACTTTTGGTTTTCATAGATAATAATTATAATGCATTCTCTTTGCTTGATTTTGCCTTTCCTCCTAGGCACATGGGTCTGGGACAGCAGACCACTCCCCACCTCAGTACCTCAACTGCAGATATCAATGTCATTATTAGGGGCTATACAATTATTGCACTTCTGTGCCAAGTGCAAGGAGAACTTGTACCTAGTTTATCCCACTTTAAAAATAACAACAATCAGATTCATAGGTAGAAGATCCTCCAGTTTCCAGTTACCTTATTCTTTGGATTAGTTTGAATGTGGTTATCTAATCAAAAGAGCCTGCAGAGAAGCCACTGAGTTAAACCATTCATACCCAATGGGAATGAACCAGTCTCAGACCAGCACACTCTGTGAACTGATGCAAGTTTGACTTTTTCCAATTGGCCCTGGACAGTTTAAAATGGCTTGCCGTGTTCTGGCTTATGAAGTATCTTGGTCAAATTCTGAAGCCAATAGGAATTTGTCACATTTACATCCCATCACTAGTAATATTCTTCAGATCAAGTTCTAACTAGGCATGGCCTTTTTGTCAATCCAGCGAACAGTTCACCAGTAGTGTAGAGTAAAGGAGAGTGGGGAAGGTTTTCCTTACCTGCTCAGACTACAGCCATGTTCCAAGGTGGTGAAAAGCAAGAGGGGCTGGCAAAGTGCAAATCGCTCTGGGATCCATGACCAGATATCTCGCATCTCTTTCACACTGACAATTTCAGATTTGAAGTTCTCAGCATGAACTGCTAAATGCACATTCTGCCTGAGGAATACAATACAAAACATTGAGAAACAATAATTTAACAACAAAACAAGTTTTGGATTACTGGACAGTAATATGAAAAGACAGCTGATCACTAAAGAGCCTAGTAGACATGCTATTGTTCAAACCTCCAGCCCATGGCATTAGAAGGCCATGACTTAGTGAAGATAATAACCTACTGCAGTTTAACATAATCCTCAAGAGGTAGTGATCTGACCTTACTGATATACCTGGAGCAATTCCTCTGTGGCCTGCACCTTTATATATAGAGGACGTAACAGTGAGCCAGCTAGGATGACCATGACCTTAAATAGATCAAATTATATTTGCTGTTTGAGACAGTCTCACTGGTACTAGTATTTAAACATGGAGAACAGAATACCTAAAGACACAGCCAGGATCTCAAAGGAAGAGATAGTACCTTTTCGCCCTTTAAGGTCCTGCCTGTACAATGGAACTAGAAAATTCCTAAAACCCTCAGAAATCTTGGAGGAATCAGTATTACGAGGCTAAGCAATTTTAACCCAAGGCAAATATTTCAAGCTTTTGGAAAGTTCCACCTCTTAGAAACATTTTCATTACCAATGACTTCCACTTCATTAAGAACCAAAGAAGTTACTAGGCTCATGGCTACAGATGGAGCCTGAAAACATGAAGGAACACTAGACACTCAGATGGAAAAGCAAACCCCCATGCTCTCCAGAAGGGTCTGATACAATTATAAGAACTGATTCATGGCTTTTAAACACTTGAAGGTAATCATCATCATTATCATGAGCCTTCATTTCTCAGATTAAATAAGCACACAAACTCAGAGCCTGGGGATTAAACAAGTGTTATTGTATCCATGGACGATTGTTAAAGACTTTTAAAATGCAAGGGTGACAGCCAAGTACATGGTAGAAGTGACAGATGAACTTACACAAGATACCAAGTTGCTGGGTAGCCATTAGTTAAACAAAGCTTCAGGCAGTTTGCTCTGCATGCAAGGGTTCAGTTGCAAGTATTTGCCAATTTCTGGTGGCTTTTTTTTTTTTTTTTTTTTTTACAATTACACATTTCTTTCCTCTTAGTTTGAAGGAACATAAAGTGGACCTCAATACTGCATATCTGCATGTATCTGAATAGCTTAGCTCACTCCCTAAAACACACAAACTATACATTTTTAATTGTTTTTCTTGCTTGTAGTACCAAGAAATCAGCAGCATCTGTGCTGTACTTTACAGCAGTGCTTGTTTGGAGACATTGGGAAATGCTTTCTGAAATTTATTGTAGCTGCCTTAGTGTCAGCATTTCTAATTAAGCGACTCTTTAGGTCACTTAAAAAACAAAACAAAAACCTACGGCTTCCTCTAACAAAATGAACCAATCACTCCTTGCATTGCTACCCTGCATTATTTTATTAGCAAGGAACTTATGTTTATATGAACATTATATGAACACCTTATTTAAACATATGAACACCTTATTTAAACTTATATGAATATAAGCTTATTTATACAACATAAATATGAATATATTTAAACTTATATGAACTCCTATTTAAGCAAGCTGCAACTACTAATGGGTTTTAAAACTTACAGTATCACTGACTAGGACATTATTTGTGCTTTTAAACACAGCAAGCTGAGGCACAGGAGAGATCAGCTGAAGCAAAGTATGAGCCAAGACTTGAATCCACATCTTCAGAATCTTACTTTAGTCTCAGCCCTCCTCATCCTGTCTGGTCTGCAGCTAAAGACTGGTGGCACTACGGAATAGAGCTGAGAAACAAGCCTTGGTTTCAGTTCATCTGATATTAGATTTTTCTCACATTCAAGGAATTAAAAAAATTTCAGGGCAATCAACTAGTTTATTACAGCGAATTTCTGGAGGAAAAGTAATGATGATAAGTAGGCTAAGAGTTAGTAGCAAATAGCAAAACAGTATTAAACCTACTAAACTTCAAACAAGCAAGCCTCAAAATTATTTGTATGTTTGGTCTGCACATTTTTCACACTTATGTGATCTGTTTGGGCAACTGAACTTAAGTACTTGTTCCTAAAAGGCTCTCAACCTCAGTGTACTTTTTTTTTTTCCTCTGTTCCTTCTCCTGGCTACTATAAATTGCTGATTTAAGGACCCTCCTACCCAGACCCCACTCGAAGCCTGTGTTCAGCATTCATAGTAACACATCACTTTCAGCACCCTGTGTCTTCCTACAACTGTTCCATGTAGACAGGATATCACCTATACAAACAGATCTTTCTGATTTACTAGAAAGCATTTACCATTGTATTGGCCATTTAAAACTACTCCAGGCATGCCGTTCCTGCCCCGTGAATATCATGGTGAATCATTTTATATTTAATGTCACCATTCAGTTAGTAAAACCTAGACTGTAGCTTGACCAAAGGACTCAAAATAAAATGACATGCTATTTCCCAGTCATAAATCACAGCTGCAGGTGCTTAAGACTGAAACCTGATCCTGTGTTGAGACCAGTGTCAACACACAGCCTGCACCTACATCAAACCAAACTCTATGCTGCTTAAGAAAAATGCAAGGAGGTTTTATTTTGAGGGGAAGGTGTTCAGAAAATTACAGCTAGAATTAGAAGTATTTTAACCTGTGTTTATCCTCTCATTTTTGACAGTGTTTTTCTAATGACACTGAAAATCATCTACTTCAGTTGGGTAGTTGCTTTTCAAAGCAGTAAACGAGTAAAAATGAATAGCACACAAGTTGGGTAAGAAAAAAACAGTTTTGGTGTACGTTGATTGATGAAAATTAAGTTTAGCCTTTCACCTCACCAGAGGTCTCTCAGGGTTATCTGGTAAAAAAACCCAGCAGTTTGAAAGAACACTAAATTTGGACTGGCACTGCATTAAAGTCTACCACCAGAACTGAACAAATTCCTTAAGATTTTACCCTGCATTAGCATTTTCCTCAATTCTTCATGTTGGCTTATTGGGATCAGCATTACAACTTTCTATTGCTTGCTGATGTTGGGAAGACACCTGCAATTGTTATTATCCCAAAGGAAATTAGATTTAGAAGTAGCACAACTTACATGTTTAATAAAGCAGCTGATTTGCTATTTTCATAGGATTGTTATTTTTACAGCTATATCATTAATGCAATATGCTTCAGAGACCTCAAAGTTCCTGGAGATAAAGCCAACGCTGACGACATGCAGTGGCAGCTGTTACAGTGGATATGCTCTGTACGTATTCCAAGACAACAAATACCACACTTCAAGGTATGACTCACTGAATTACATCTTCCTGCTCTACTCAGTTTGGGTCAAATCTTATGGGATCTGCATTATCTTTGAAATCCATTATAATTTCAGTTAGGGCATAAATGCATGGTAGAAGTGATGTTGTTTCTCAGTCATAAATGGCAACATAAGCCATATGTGGTGTATAAGCCTGAAACCTCATCCTTGTGTCGAGATCAGTGTCAACAGACAGTCTGCATCTACCTAAGTTCCTTCATACCCAAACTATGTGTTTCCTAGCAGAATCCATGGCTTTCTGCTGCTTTCAGAACATTGTAACTACAGTAAAATAGTACATGGACATTGAAGGTTTGCTTGGCTGGAGTTAACAGCCTGTTGATTTATTAGAGGCAAAATCCTCAACATACAGGATATGATATGAAACGTGCTTTGGTAAGTCTCTGAAGGTGTTCTTTCAGACATGAAAACATGAGGAAATTAGTTCCAATTTTGATTTTATAAATTAGTACATATGTTAGTGTGCATCACTTACTAAAGTTAAGTCAGGGCACCTGCAATAAGGCCAGAAGATTCTCAAAGGCATTAATTTAAACCCATGCATCTGTGGTATTTAATACTCACAGGGCAGTCTTTCTCCTTTCCAAGTTCTCCACTTATCAGGTATCACAATCCACTGGGTTTTGTTCTTTAAGATTTGCTTTTCAGGCCAAGACTTGATGAATAACTTCATTAACCATTAATGCTATATGGCTGAGTAACTTCGACCTCCTTGACACAGGAAAATAGTCTTGTCTTCTTACCTCTAGAAAAAGCCCTACCTACTTAAAAATAAATATAATCTAGTATGAATAGAGACAAGTCACTTTTAGGAGTCTTCCAAGTTGGGTTCAGTCCAACATCTTTCCAATTAACTGCAGAAAGCTTGCAAAGAAGAAAAGTTGAGTATGTCCTCACATCTATTGCAACAGGCTTGGATGTGGGACAATACCTAATGGTTCTGAAGACATGTTACTTGAGATGTTTTAAAAAAATAATACTTTTTCTTCTTGTGTAGAAAGGACTTACATCCCACCATTAACATTACTCTCTTCCATTCTGGAAAACACAGGCTTGTACTGCTGTATGGAAGTGCCATGTCGACTAGCTGGGCCCATGATCCCTTATCTTACAGCTTTGCAGGTGCTTTGAACTAACTTTGCAAGAGCGTGTTCAGGAGATGTTACACAGCAATCGGATGCTCTAACTGCTGCCCTGCTTCTCCTGCCCCAGCATTAGCAATAATGACAGCCTTGGGAAAAATAACCAGCCAAAGACAGACGAAACAAGCAAAGTGCAAAGATTCAAGTGTTTTAACCTACCTTTTGGGAGGTGCAACACTGCAAACAGGAGGGGTGCAGTGGGTATGGAATTGACAGAAGGAGAACGTATAACAAGAAAGACAAAAAAAAGATAGAAAAGATCAGTGATTTCCTACATCCGCAACAAAGTGAATAGAAGGAGCCTGGAGAGAAACAAAGTAAGGTTTGATTTGAATCACCAAGCATGAGAAAAACAAACAAAAGACAGGGTTAAAATATTTCTTTTTTTTTTTTTTTTCTCCTCCCCTTTTTTTGCTACCTGTTATAGTTATCTGATCGGAAAATAATTCATCATCTCTTTGCACAGGCCAAACACACCTGGACAAGAGAACTCACTCATGTCCTATCAAGCACTGATAAAGAGCTCGCTTCTCCAGCACTCACATCTGCCCACACTGGGATTCAAACTGAGCCAAATTCACAGCAGTACTGTGCCAGGGATACTGAGAAGTTCCAGTATGTTTAGTTTTTCCCTAGCAACTCTGCCTGGGAGGGCAGTAACTACAGTAAATTCGTACCCAAATAACACCAGTATTTTGCTTTGAAGGCATCACTGTTGTTTTGAGCAAGAATACCTCTACAGCATTTAGCACAGCAGGAGCTTCTTTTTTCTGTTGGTTGGCTTTGATTTTGTTTATTTATTTTATTTAAAGCTCTCATTCTGTTGCTGAAGAATATGCTTAGAAAACATATTACAACTCTCCCAAACTTCAGTACAGGAGGAAAAGATACACTTCAGAAGAGTTAATGCTTCTGGTTGTGAGTTCCAAATACAGTGGTCTGAACTCTAGCCTACAAGACATTCCAGTGGCTAATGGCCTTGAAGTATTTGAGACTGACAGAGCAATCTCTTCTAAGATATGAACAAAATAAAATACAGGCTAATTATAAACCAAACTGTGAGTCTAAAAATAAACTGTTGGAAAAGACTGGAGGGAACTTTGCATTTAGACATATAAAAGAGGTTCAGCTAACATTTATGTTATTTTATAGGCTGAACTCTGCTAGGTATGTATTTCAATACCATGGAATGGTATCTGTTTGCAACTACTGTAACTAACTCAGCACCACTATTAGCTCTAAGATCCTAATACCAGTACCAGTGGCTGGTACCTTTTGCTTTTTAAAGATTTAGAGAAAATGAAAGACTGTCCCTCTAGAATACCAAGTTCTAGATATCGGACTTACTGATCCCAGTAAATTTCTAGAAGTCATCCTCTCTTCAGAGGTCAGGACAGCTGATAAAACTGTTCAACACTTAAACTTAGATTTCAAAAATGGCTGGAAGAAGTTTTCTGCAGTCAGAGGAGGCCTTAGGAGAAACAGAACACGCCTACACCGCCAGTATTTACCTGCACATACATTTGCACTTGGCAAGATGCTGATTTTGTTTAGATTAATCCATTGCTGCCTTTTCTATAAACACGGAGAGATCTTTCAGCTAACCTTTTTATTATTGTGGCTTTTACTATCACGCTGGAGCAGGATTTTATTTACTAGTTGCACAGCTGGTTTTTCCTCCCCTCATTTCTGAAAAGATACTGCGATTATGCAATCATCTTTTGGATCAGTATCCTCACTCTTCTCTCCCTTGGTTCTTTGAAAAGCATTATTTCTAATAGTACACAAACCTATCAGAAAATAGGTCAACTTCTACCTGTGATTACTATACTCTTTGACTCTCAGGAGGCTTGCAGTCAAAGTAACTTTAGAAGTAACCTGTAAATAAGACTTATTCCTTCCTTGTTCTGTCAAAATAACTCCCAAGTTAAGCAACACATTCCCATCTGGGACAGTGTTTGCCTACTTAAACTAATGAAACTGCTGAATTCACAGTACTGGGCAGCATGAAATTACCATTTTATACAAATAATCTCATATTTAAGAATTTATTTTCACATTTGTGTGGGTACTTTTCCAACTAATTTATCAGTGTTTTTTCCAGCTTTTCTAAAATGCCTTTTAGTTCAAAAGCAGCTTGTGACAGACACTTTTGATATACAACACTTGCAATTAATAGGTACCTGTAGAAAGTAATTATAAATTCATCACTAAGCTAAGAGAAAATGTTTTGTTTCTCTTGTATCATAACATTCCGTTACACATCTAGTTACAATCCCAGCAATGCTTGATTTTGGGGCTGCTGACTTTTTCTACAGAGGAAAAAAAAAAAAAATCAGCAGACACCGGCATGTACCAGTAGAGCTTCCCCACCAGTCACCCAGGAAAACTCTGCTGGGAATACTGACAAGATCACTGGCTACCTGCAGAGAGAGCCCTACCTCTTCTGTTTGACCGTGATGCCCTTCTGCTGCAAAGCCTTCTCATTGGCCATCTGCAGAAGCTGGATCTCCTTCCGTGAGAAAAGGCGGATAGCAAAGGCTTTTTCCAGAAGCCTCTCTGGAGACACTGACTTGGCAATGTCTCTCACAAAAGCTCGAATGTCCTGCTGGATGCTGTCAGACTCCACGGGCTGCCTGGCTCTGACTTTGTGAAAAAATTTCAGAAGAGCCAGAGCAACACGATAGAGAACTTTGTAGCCCTCCACCAGAAACACATCAAAGACGCGAGCAACGTACACCATAGGCAGTTCTCCGAAGAGCCACCGTTGCCAGTCGGAGTACACCTCCAACACATCCTCGGACACCGCCACCATCAGCTTATGCGCTGCCTGACAGTACTTGTTAACCAGGTCACCAAAGGTCATGCAGGACGACTCAAAAGCTAAGAACGTCTGATCAATGAGCCGCTTGGATGGGTCATTGCAAGCAAGGATGCGGCAAACCTGTTCGAAGCACTCTGCCTCATCTTTGCTGTAGTGGAGGAGCAAAGCTATCACAGAAGGCAGTGCTGGGCAAAATGATATGTCTGGGAACTGATTCGCAATGCACAGTATAATCTTCCTGACCGCCCCGATGCCTTCTGCATTCAAGCAGTATGTGGGGACCAGGCTGTTATCCACAAACTCTGGTAGTGGAAGGGAGCTACTGTTACGTTTTCCAACAATCTTCACAACAATGTCCCGGTACACATTTGCATCTGGGGTCACAGTGCGGCATGGGATATTGCTAATTAGTTTGTGGTATACTTTGGCTCTCAGAGAGTGGTTCTTGGCCCAGTAGCCCTGCCGGGCCAGCTGCTTGAGCTCCTGGAACTCAGTGCCGGTTAGCTCCTTTGCATCCTGGCTCTGGACAGTAGCATCCATTTTGTCCCAATCCACAAAGCGGTTGTATTCATCCATGACTCCAGGAGAAGCATATCAGATAAATCATGAGAATGGAGACCTTATTTGGTCACTAAATGACTTGCAGCTTCTCCTGCAAAAGAAAAGGTAAAAAAAAATAGAGGTTTGAGTAACAGGTAGTCTCCCATTTTCTTCAAGAACACACATGTACACTCAGCTTCTTCCAGCAATGCCAAAACTTTTCTAAAGCAATGAAAGTTGTCCTATTGCAACAGGCCCTGCTACAAAGTCTGTCCCCATCTTTTTTCTAAGCCCCCTTTAAGCCCTGGCAGGCTGCTGTAAGGTCTCCCTGGAGCCTTCTCTTCTCCATGCTGAGTAACCCCAATTCTCTCAGCCTTTCTTCATAGGAGAGGTGTTCCAGCCCTCTGATTGTGGTCTTCCTCATTTTGTGGATGCAGTCTCATGAGCAGCTTACGCTGTTCTAAGACCATGTGGCCAGTGACAAGAGATGCTGACCGCCTGCTAGCCACTGACATGTGTTTTTTAGTCATTTCTTTGTGCTGGTACTAGCACTCATATGGCCACACGCAGTCACTGAGATTAGCTCGTTAATACGGTACAATTTTTCTTCTCCATTGGATAAGTAAGATGTGCAGTTTTATGGTCAGCCAGATCAACGTTAGTGCCAGAAGAAAGACGAGTGCAGGACAGAACCACCCTTTCTGATTGCAGTACAGGCTCGAGTCAGCTTAAAACAGCTTCATGAAACTGCTTCTTAATTCTCTCGAGTTAATTCTCTTTAATTCTCTTTTAATTATCATGAACTGCTTCTTAATTCTCTCCACTGGACTTCTGGTCCTGACCTCGCACACACTTCTATGACCAAATCACCCTCTAGAGGGCCCGCTCTCACCAACATTAGAAGATTTTAAAAATGCACACCCCTGCAATAGCACCGGGAGCTGAAAGATCAGGTTCTGGGCTCTAGTTCCTCAGACCACACGTTTACATGATCTACCAGTTGACTCTAACTTTAAAGTACACGTGTATCCCAGCAGACAGCATGACCGCAACCACTAGTGCCCATACCTGATCAGCTTTAATCAAGTCAGAAGGGGAGATACAAGACTAGACTAGAAGAGATACAATAAAATGCACTAATAACAGCAAGCACCAGGTTTGCCCAGTGCTGGAACATCTCTGCCATGTCCTCAATGCCAGACTAAGGCTAGGAAGCACATGGCTGTTGATGCTGCATACTCTGCAAAGGCAGATAACCCCTAAAAAAACACAATAGGCCTATAAAACTGTTTTGTACAATTAAGACATTATGTAGCAAGGTTAAATCAATAAAAACAGTTACTGAAATGCTTCCAAAGAACCCTTAGTCACTCCTCTGTCAGACTGGAGGATGCATGGAACTTGACATTTATCAGCATGGTCTTTCGTACAACAGGTGCATTAAAATGATTTGAAACTCGTAAGGTTTGATCACTCCAAAATAATTTGAAACTCACCACCATGACAAACAACTCATCCTCCCTGCTTCACTACAGAAAAGTGAAACAAACATTTTGCCTCAAGTAGACAGAAGTTTGTAGACATACGATTAGCATTAGCTTGGACAGCCATACATTTAATTCAGACAGTTTTAGATTCTGACTAAATACTAATCTGGGTATTTTGGAATCACATGCTGATGTTCCAAAATTTAAGTCTTCTTTTAAAAGGTTGGCAGCAACACGCAGCAGTCTTTTAGAGAAGGCTCTTCTCTACCAAATATTTACTTCAGGGGTTTTTTTTGTTTCTTTTTTTTTTTTTTTTTTGTTTTTTTTGGTTTTTTTTTTTTTTTAGCTTTCCAAAGATTCTTTGAGTCATCTTTGTACAATGTAAGAGCAATACAGAAATGCTCACCATTTCTTTTTCGTTGTATTCTTCCACATCTGAAAGTAATTCTCAGACTGTAATTAAAGAAGGCAACACATTGTCCTGCCTTCAATGCTGAAAGCAAGGTATCGTACGACGTTTGGAAACGATACCTCTTCAGTGTGAGCTGAGAGTGTGTCTTCAGGATATGCAAAGACATTAATGGTAGGATATCAGTCCATCACAGAGTCAATGCCAGCTCTGTGGAAGTTAAAATTTTTCTGTCATTCTCCACTTGGGAATCAGGGAAATTAATCATCTTTTATTCAAATCCTAGAATAAGACCCTTGTGGAGAAGAGAAATTTAATCCTATTTAGCAGTAACCAAAGCACAGAGAAATGAACCATTCTGTTCATGGTCACTTCAGCATAGACACTGTTACTGTCCTGTGCTTGCTGGAGTCTCCACTATGCAACAGCTTCCCCCTTCTGTCATCATCCCTTCAGAGCTGCTTATATTTGTATTAGGGAGGGTTAAGTAAAATGTCCATCGTACAAGACAACTTCTAAGATAATCAGATCTTAGATCTCAGCTGTCCTTTTTTCTGTAAACTTTCTTCTCGCTCCTCCTTACTCCTTCCCATCTTATTTTCCATCATTCAGAGACACAGGCACATTTGGAGCTTGCATCAAACAGTCGTTTTTCCCTCTGGAAGTTATTGCCCATTCCAGAAACTAATGAATTTGACGAGTTTGTGCTCCTCAACAAGCTCACTGAAGTCCATGGCTAGAGGACGGAAGTCAGACTGCCAGAACTTTTGATTTGAGCTTACAGTCTTATACATACTTTGGCTGGCATAAATCCGCAGGGTCTGCAAGTAGGTCTGGCTGCTTATGCTTTTGAAAGCTCTAGATGCTGCAAGAAAAACGACAGCAAAGCAAATGGGCATTGTCAAGGTTGCCAGAGCATGACCAGCTCTTAACTGTGCTTGCAAAATCAACAGAATTAGTGTGCTTCAGTGTAATGGTGCATAGCTCCTGACACCGTGCCAACAGCTACTGTAAGCCAGCAGGCCTCAAACGGGGAGTGTTTACTTGCCCAAGGAGAAGAGCCCAAGAAATCTCAGGAAAATTCCAGCCAGCCTTCATCTCCTCCTCCTCCCACTCCTTCCGAAACTTCCTCCATCCCTCCCTCCGGACAAATTCTCTCTTCTGGCAACCATGTAAAGAGCAATGTTTAACTCTGAGCTGGTGGGAAGAGGAGACAAAAGCTGTCTCGCGTTCAGTAGCAAAGGACTGGGGCTGTCTCCTATCCATCTCTGCCACCACAAGAGAGAAAAAACAGGCGGTACAGACATACTCGGAGGGACAGAAGGCTGGAGTGTCAGTTAAGGAGTAAAAAACAGAGGAGGATGGCTGTGTAAGAGCGCATGTCTGTGTCAAAAAGTCCCATCTTCCTCTAAACTACCTAGCTTTCACATATAAAGAAGAGGTAAGACATAGGCAGAAGTGAAAAAACATTTCAGAATGAAATGTTTGTATGAAGACATGTTTGAAGGTAAGCAGACTCATTTATACCCCCTTATTGCAACAGACCTCTTTCCCAAAAAGTTAGCGATCATGTTGTAGTAAGTATCCTCTAACTGGACATGGGGACAACAGGATCGATCAGCACCTGAAATACTTTCAAGTACCTGTTAGAACAGAACTATAAGGGGATTGTAAAAATCAGCAAAAAAATTACATTACTCATAACAATGACAAAGCTTGAAAGTTACCTATATCTCTTTAAGGGGAAGCAGTCATTATCCTTTCTAATCAGACTCACTTTTACAAAATAGTAGGAATTAACACAGATGAACTGAACCAGGAGAACAAGCCTTTTTTCCTAGTAACTGCCACACGATTTTGAGATTGCTACATCTATTAGTCTACAATGCAGCTCTTCAGTTAAGTGCAATATTAAAAAAAAAAAACACTGCACAAATGAGAAGTAGCACTAGAAAAATGCATATTGAAGATATGCCAAATATGGCTGCAGAACCTTGAAAAAATCTTTTGCCTGTTAAGTTTAAACTATGAAGCAAGCAAGTAATCATTACAATTCAAAACCAACCAATAACCATGGTAACTGGAACTGGCATGACTTCAAGTCAGTGACTAAATTTTTAGGAAATATTTAGCTTGCTAGTCTAGCCACATTTTCCATTCCCTTAGTTCTTCCCATTGTCATTTGGGCTACTTTCAGCAGACAGCTGAAAACTGCACTGAATTTGTGTATATATAGCAGTGAAGCCAAGCCTGACAGTCAAATCCTGATACTGCCTGTGAAGAAAAATTCCCTGAAAGTGTCTAAAAATACATCAGCA
>NW_010515704.1:30797-39808 GCF_000687285.1 Phaethon lepturus
TTACGACTTACCTTCATTATGGGGAATATAAGGCTACAATTTCACTAAAGATAACATGGCTAGGGACAACTTTAATGATTTTTTTTTTTTGCTTTCCAAAATATAGGAATTAGCAAACTGAAATATCTGAAGAACAACTAACCCAGAGGACAATTATTTCTTTGAAATCCAGAGTATACATAGTACTCCACAGTAGTGAAATATTTACATTCTAAACTTCTTAAAAATAAATTCCAACTTTGCTTAAAACCCTGTGATTACATGATTTGATATTGCTTTTAAATAAACACAAGAAAGTTTCCTAAAAAAGAAAAAAAAAATAACCAGGAAAACCTTGCCCCCTATTTCATTTAGGTATTCTTGCAACTTTGCGTTCTGAAACTTTGACTACAGCTTCATAGCTTAAGACACTTCATTCAAATCTAGTGTAGCTATTTTATAACAACAACCCCAAACTTTGAAAATAACATTTTTCATCTTAACCATAAACAGTTACAACACCTTTGATTCAGCTATTTGCTATGTACTGTACAGATACAGCTAGATACCAACGACCAAAATTTTGGCATGCATTTTATAATGTGCTAACAGAAAGCAAATATTTTCTTTTGCTGCCCTATAAATCAAGACTAATGCTAAATTCCCAGACCTGCAGCATATTGTTTGCTGTTTATATTGTTGAGTAGTGATTGTAGCCAGGGAAAAGACGGAAGTCTACTCTCTTTCATAACCTTGTTAAACTAATCTGTGCAGAAGGCACGTGAAAGATAATGAGAACTGCTTCCTCAAGACTGCTAGCTATTACTCCTCATCCCAGTAAAAGAAAATTAAACCCAAAACTCTGAGGAGATAATTTCCCATCCTTGGGGAATACTCAAGCATGTCCGAGACGCTTGCTTCATACACCAAAGAATCTGACAGAAGACCAAGCAACACAGCAAGACAGTAATAACTGCAAAATAAAAGACAACTAGTAGTTTTCCCCAAGCCCAGACTTACAGGAGCATACCTTGACATCTCTGCTATATGGATCTGGAAAACAAGACTGGATGCCACAGTGCTGTCCCTCTTCCCCCAAACACCTCCTGATCAGAAGCACGTTTTGTCATGTTTACAGCTTCAGTTCCTTCCTATGCCACATATTATTGAGGAATATGTATGCATCGGAGCCAAAATTAGGCACTCCATGTAGCACTAGAACAAGCTGAACACAACTAGCTCATCTGGTGTAGGAGAGCAATTTGGACCATGTTGATGCATTCTGGAGTGATGATCCTTTTCGGTAGAGTACACAGAGTTCAATGGGTTGCTTTAACGAGGTTAAATGCAGTTCGATCTCTTTATGATTTGCTGGGGCACTGCGTACAGCACAAGCTGGGCTCCAGGGATACAATTCTGGGTAATGTTCTAATACTAGTTCACCAATAACAATAGGGGGTTAGTTAGCTGCTCCCTGCTGTTCTTTTGATATTCTTTTGGGACAAAGTCCAGATACCTCTCACTTTCCTGAGTAACTGGTAACAACATGATATAAGAGTACACTACAGGGCAAATAATTTTAGGCATTTAGATGATTTCTCTTGGGATGTCACCATTGCATATGAAGCACAGTCACAGAAGGGTTGTCTTAGAATCCCATGCTTTCATTCTTAGGAAAGTACCATTGTCTTCTTAAACGGAATCTTTAAATTATCTGTGATTGATCTGCCATGTACTTTATTACAGTCAAAAGTTCAGACACACAATGAAGTCTTCACTGCTGGCCAGATAAATGACGGTAGCTTATGTTTAGGAGAATGTGCATGCCTTATATCTGCAAGCACTTCAATAGAAAGCAGCACCCCCTCCTTCCCAACCCTTGCTCCAGAATGACACAAGCACTTCTAAATGCTCAATCACTGTTGATACCGAGTTGTACAGATCATTAAGAAACCACAGAGGTACAAATGGGAGAGGGACTTTCTACAAGGGCGTGTAGTGATAGGGCAAGGGATAATGGCTTTAAACTGAAAGAGGGTAAATTTAGATTAGATAGAAGGAAGAAATTCTTCACTATGAGGGTAGTGAGGCACTAGAATAGGTTGTCCAGAGAAGCTGTGTATGCTGCATCCCTGGAAGTGTTGAAGTCCAGGCTGGATGGGGCTTTGAGCAACCTGGTCTAGTGGAAGGTATCCCTGCTCATGGCAGGAGGGTTGGAACTAGATGATTTTTAAGGTCCCTTCTAACCCAACCCAATCTATGATTCTATGAAAATAAACACACAAAACCCAAACAAGATAAAAGTCTGGAAAAAACCCAAAACACACTTGTTGAAAAAAATGGAAAAGAAATGGTTAACGGTTCCACAAAGGGTGAAAAAGGCTAAAAACCACAGCATTGTAAGAGGATACTGAATGGTAAATGTTACCAAAGACGTAGATCAGGAGCTTTCTGTCTTGCCTACATCATAAAATAAACACGGAACAACTAATAAAATTAAAGAGAACTCCTATCTTTTTTTTCCCCCCTAAAACAAAAGAAAACTGCATTTAAGCAGCAAAACTATTTTACACAATGTATTAAAAATGATCCTTTAAAAAAAAAAAAAATCTGTCAAAGTAGTGCAGAAAAATCAATAAATTTTCCTACTATATTGACTGTTTTCCTTCTGCTTTCTTCCAAATTTAAAGAATGAAAAAGTCTCTCACATTGTGCTAATTATTCTTCTCTTTGTTTCAAGAGAAGTAACCAGAAACAAGTCCCCCTCCACCAGCAAACTGTGGCTCTAATAAAAATTTTATGTTGAACATGCAATCTTCAGCCTTCAATCGTTTTTCTTTTCTCTACTCAGTTTATATCTTTCTCCATTTGGAAGTACAGTCTACCTATGAACAACCAAAGATGCCATGTAATTGTCAGTGAAAAGCTCCGACATGGTAGCAAATTCACATGTGATAAAACAATCCATTTTCCTGCTGTCTTGCATTGAATGCTCTCTGTCAGTTTGATGTCTATCACCTCTAGATCTCTCTCCACCACAAACATTTACTGGCAGAAAAATATCTTCAAACATCTGTGCTTTGAAACATTCTCCTCTTAGACATAATGTCTGCATTTATTTATGTTGAACACAGATTTATTTCTTTTCCTCCTATGTAAACCTTCTCTACAGGAGTACATGTAATCATGTTTTATTTCTTATGTGCTTAGTTTCCTACGGACCAGAACAGCAGCTGACAGCATGAATGGAAACAGAAGTAAATTTTTACAAGTAGAAGACACAATCTTAGGTGTGACCTTTTCTGGTATCTAAGAGAGACATTTGCCAAGAAGGATTTCACAGACAATGGCAATGTTTGTGGGTTTATTAGTATGAGAAAACTATTCAGAGGTTAAAGAGCACATACCTCCTAGGCCTGTTCCTCCCACTGTCTGACCAGCTTCAACAGTATATGATTATATATTGGGACCAGTACTGTTTAATATATTCATCAATCACATTGTGGGATTGAGGGCACCCTCAGGAAGTTTGCGGATGACACCAAGCTGAGTGGTGCAGTTGGCACACCTGAGGGACAGAATGTCATCCAGAGGGACCTGGACAAGCTCAAGGAATGGGCTCCAGGTGAACCTCATGAGGTTCAACAACGACAAGGGCAGGGTCCTGCCCCTGGGTAGGGGCAACCCCTGGTATCAGCACAGGCTGGGGGATAAGGGATGGAGAGCAGCCCCATGGAGAAGGACTGGGGGCACTGGTGGGTGAAAAGCTGGACAGGAGCTGGCAGTGTGCGCTCGCAGCCCAGAAGCCAACCGTGTCCTGGGCTGCCCCCAAAGCCGCGTGGCCAGCAGGGCGAGGGAGGGGATTCTGCCCCTCTGCCCCGCTCCGGGGAGACCCCCCTGCAGGGCTGCGTCCAGCTCTGGAGACCTCGGCACAGGAGAGACATGGACCTGTTGGAGCGGGGCCAGAGGAGGCCCCAGCAACGCTCCGAGGGCTGGAACAGCTCTGCTGGGAGGACAGGCTGGGAGAGCTGGGGGGGCTCAGCCTGGAGCAGAGAAGGCTCTGGGGAGACCTTAGTGCAGCTGCCAGGGCTGAGAGGGGCTGAGGACAAAGATGTGGACAGACTTTTTAGCAGGGCCCGTTGTGACAGGACAAGGGGTAATGGTTTTAAACTAAATGAGGGTATATTTAGACTAAATATAAGGGAAAAATTTTTTTAATGATGAGGGTGGTGAAGCCCTGGCCCAGTTTGACCAGGTGGTCGATGCCCCATCCCTGGAAACATCCCAGGTCAGGCTGGACGGGGCTCTGAGCAACCTGCTTTAGTTGAAGACGTCCCTGCTCACTGCAGGGGGTTGGACTAGATGGCCTTGAAAAGTCCCTTCCAACCCAGACTATTCTATGATTCTATGATTCTATGATTCTAAGTGCAATATAGGAATATACAAAGCCTTAATCTGGCAGTCCTGGAGATCTTAGAGATACCTAAATTATGAAATAGGCAGATGAACCAGTAACCCTGGTCTAAATGAGCATGCAAGTCCTTACTCTCTTAATGAGCCTATGGAAATTGCTGCATGCACTTCCCTGCCTCTGCAGCAAGCGAATGGGGACATCCACTCTATTCACACCAGCAGTTATGACTAGATCTTGTTTATTCCAGGTTAAGTTTTGTGTTCCCATAATTTCAGCTGGCAGCTAAAAATCGGGTAGGAAAATCTTATCATCTTGTACTATTGCATTAGTCTCTGCAGTAAGTGCTAATGGTATAGAAGTTTTCTCTTGGAAAACAAAAGCTGATTTACAGTAAGATAAGCATACAAAAATTACAAAGTTAAAGCTGTCATTTTAGACAGAATTTATTTTCTTCCACCTCTGCAAAACCCTAAAGATTTTCTACCTTTCCCCCAAGACTGTGCAGAAGAAAATCATCAACAATCTAGTATCCCTGATAATGGATTACCCCTTTCCTGAAACAACAAGGGGTGGATTATCCTACACACACAAGAGAGAGTTCAGACACCAACACCAAGCCAGTTCCAAAGACACGTTACAATTAAAGGAAGGCCTAATCTTAGGCAACAGTTGCATTTCAGGGAACTTGAACAATATATCGCTTCATTTTGATACTTATTTCTGTAGTCTTTCCAAAATTATGCTCTATTAAAAGTCAGAGAGTAGCAACAAACACCTCCTCTGCAGCAGCAAAGGTACAAAACCAGCATTTCATAATGAAAAAACTAATCAATGTAGAATCCCAAACTAGAGCTGCATTATTTTGACTATGATTTTAAAATCAAAGGGCATTTACAACAACAGATCAGCTGCTGAGTTTATAATCCTACTGTTAGTGTATATTGCTAATCTCTAGTCTTACTAGAGGGGGAAAATCTCTGGGAAGACCAGCCCTGTTAGAAGGCCATTAGGATAGTTACGGGGCCAGAGCACAGGGTATATAAGAAGAGGCCTTGCTATTATGGTACTCTTTACCCATGTGCTTGTTCTGAGTAAACCTAAGGGACTTAATATATACGTGACATGCCTACTCCGCTGTCAGGTGTCACTGCACTGGCCAAAGGGTTCAAAGTCTCTCAGCTGGAGAGGGCTCACGGGCATATTGAAATGTAAAGCAGGAGCAGGAATCTTGTCTCCACATTGAACCAGATTGTAAAGCAAACATCTTCTGGATCCAGTGAAGATACAAAGAAAAAACCCCAAATAAAACAAAGAACTCCTATACTCCTCCACCCCCGAGACTGAAGTGCTTTTATTAATCCTTACCTTAGAACTTGTCCTTGTATAGATCTTCTTATGACTTACTCCCTTCCGCTGGGCCGAGGCAGGGGGGGGAAGGAATTAGACTGTTTTTTAAATAATGCACTGGGCAACATCTATGTGAATCAGATGTACCATTGACCTCCATATCTTTTAAAAAAAACAAAAAAGGTATCTGCCTGCACTTCTGCATGGCTCTCAACCGTTATACTTGCTATTGTGGTATAGAGAACAAGGGGACAAATATCCTCACAATAGAAAAGAGCAGCTAATTAACCACAATATTGAAGTGCTTACAGTGTAAACAACTCAGTCTCTAAAAACACAAGCAGGATTACTACTTGCGGCATCTTTGTTACAAATACTTTTAACTAATATTCTTATTGTACCTGACTGCTGTGTTCCCCCTCCATCCCCTGTCTCTTCAGGAAGTAAATTCTGCATTAAACAGGCAATCTCTGGAAAGCGCCTCTCTTCGTAGGACTAATAGAGGTTTTGCTGCACAGGTAGGGGATTTTAGAATACCAGCTCTGCATCTTACAGTATTTAGATCTCCAGTTCCGAAACAAAAATAACTATATTCTGAAGCTAGGCAGTAGAATGGGGGTTTAAATCAGCTGACTTACTCAGAGTTGATACACTAAGCCCTTGTCCTATTAGGTAGAAAAGTTTGAACTAATCTGATGAACATTATTTCTCTTTCCAAATGAGTGATATTCAGCCCAGCAGATTTTGAAATAACACAGTTCTAGTTTCCTGCAAAATACATTGCAACAACTTTGTGTATGAGTTATTTCTCCCGTAAGTTGTTTTTCCCCGAAAAACTGAACAAAATAACCCACTGTTAGTGTAGCTACACTGAAGTTAACATCTATTTGCTAACATAGTGTAGCTGCATACAGCCCAAGCACAATTAAGCATGCTCATTAATACAGATATCGGCATTAATACAGACATGAGATTTCTTCTGAGTCTCTTTCAGAGACAGTGGGAATCAACAGTACATGCAACATGTCTGAAAGCTCACATAATTGCCCTCTAATTTGACAGGTTTTAGCTAGAGAACAAATGAGATAGGGAAAACCCTATGAGTGTGAACACCACAGATATGAGGACTTTCATATATTAATGAGAGAATTTAAAACAGTTGATTTCACAGCTGGACATCTCCAGCATGTACTCCCACCAACACACATGGACTCCAAGCAAGTCAATCATTAAAATAGTGCAATTAGGTCTGTCTATTTTTATATCAGAGAGGTCGCATGACTACCAGGTCAAGTACAAAAGGAGTAAATGGCTAAAGACTAGCATTACTTACGCAAACTCCACTGCATGCCCCACTCCCCAAATCACACACCATGCAAATGTGTCAGCATATTGCAATTAAATCTGACAATAAAGGCAAGCCCAAATGAGCAGACATTTAAAAAAAACTTTAGTTCTTAGTCGCATTTCAAGGCTATGTATAGATGGAGTATAAACAGCTATTTTTCTTTCAGACCATCAACACAGTTTATCTGTTTTGAGAGTTAACATCTACCTGCTTCCGAGCACACATGCATACAGTCTCACACAAGCAGTTTTAATGGCCTCCCCAACCTAACAGGCAGGACAGGGCGTATTCTAAAGAGCTAGACGAATAGCAAGGACTAAATTCATGGTTTGTTGCCAATAATTTGCTTGTCACTAACACCATCCGGCTTCGGCACTTACGATCTAAACAAATGCCAGGGTAGTATTATCAGATTGCAATAACCTTGGTGTCGGAGATGGTGAGAAACATGTGCAGTGTGGACTGGTTTGCTTTGCTTGCTTGCCTTAAATTGATGGACAGGCTAATTTTAGTGCAGGAATAGTGTTTTTTCAAGTTTTCTTTACAGTCCAAATGATAAGGCTGATCAGAGGAAGGAGGCGCTTCCAAGATTTCAAATTAACAGAATGAAGAACCGAGGGGAGAAAACAAAGGTCGCAACAAAAGGAGAGAGCTGGGAAGAGCAGAGGTGCTTAAATACCCGGTGGGTCCACAGATAGTCTGTTAGAAACATTAACTTTGAGGTATTTAATTATTAATAGCAAAAAAGAGAAGCAGAAAGCTGCTTTCCCTTACATTTAAATTCTAGCTGCAGGAACACCTGCAAACTTTCAAATATTAATGACAGAAAAGACATGCAGCACAAAGATTCCCAATAGCTAAGTATCACGCAATACTATCCACAGACATTTTGCAAATGACAAAGGACACAAGTATCACGCAATACTATCCACAGACATTTTGCAAATGACAAAGGACACAAGTATCATGTATTGCTTGGAAGCAACAGAGACCTAACATAAAATGTGTCTGGAGTCCTTGGATTCAAGTTATCAGTGCTGTTCCTGAAAAGTAACTATCTTAGGTAGAAGTCTTTTGCAACATGGTCTAACTGCTAGTGATTGCACAAAGAAGGAAATTTTAACAGGGAATTCCCTTTTCTGGCAATACAGAGTCCTAGATGTGATCCATGTCATTTCTATGCACTGGGTATTCCTGGCTGCTCCAACAATCCCACTGGGATTTCCTATAAGCCAGAAAAGCTTTCGGTTGCCTCAGCTTCCTGTAGGAATTTGACCTAAAAATACAAGGTTTTAAGATAATACAGTTCAATATAGAGCCTCCCAAATCCCCCTCATCACAACTACACAGCACCAGCAAGATACCATCCCTCCTGCTGCCCTCGGCCACCACCTGGGGCTGGAGTCAGCTGGGGATACCGCATCCACTTGGTTATTCGCGCTCCTGTTCAGAGGCCCAGAAAGGCTGAGGAACATTTTGGCAAGTTCTAGTGGGCACCCTAAATCCGGTGCTCAGTTAGATAACATCCTGGCAGCCCCGATATCCCAACAGCAATCTTCCACTTAAGGATGTGCTGTATGTACATGTGTATGTTTCAGAGAGCAGTTCCTAGATAACGACCAACATGAAAATAAGCTGACAACAAAATTTTACTTCTGTGGTAGAAATTTTAAAATACTCAAGGAAGAAGCTACAGGACACAAGCTTTGGGTTGAGAGAGCTCTTCATGTGAATATAAACTGCCCCTTTAATCGGGACCAGCTGGCAGAGTAAGCGCGACCTGTGAGTGTTGGGGCGAGCATTCCCAGTAACCAGAGGACCTGTCTTCACCTCGTCCCCAGGTCTCGACACGCTTTGCTGAGAAAGCCAGCGGTAACAGCGGCGTATGAACCTGGGCATTCACGCCACGAGGCGCCCACAAGC
>NW_010515705.1:0-14842 GCF_000687285.1 Phaethon lepturus
TTCCTACCCTCCAGCAGATCAGCACTCCCACAACTACTTAATTAATACTACAATATTATGTATTATATATATAAAGTATTTAATATTTAAGTATTTAATAATTCAATAAAAGAATTTCTACTCAAGGGAGCCAATGGAACCTACAGAGAAATTCAGCTTATTCTAAAGCAGGTAGATACAGAGGGTTCAGCTACCTAGATGCATGACATTTTAGCTGTGTTAGACAGTGTACCTCTGGCTGTGGTCCCGAATGATGCACGTATTCTGAGTCACGTATCGTATCTGTCAGATCTGTGCAAATGTTTCGGATACTTTAGGATATCTCAGATGTACTTATGTGCCTAGTTCTGAATATTTGAATTCAGAAGATCAGCTGAATTGCTGTCGAGGCTCCACTGTCAGCACGTATGTATTACATCTCACCTGACTATAATGCTATTTGAGACACCTAGTACACGTGTAGACATCTACAGCCCAACTGGGTTTGCAGATGTTATCCTTGAAAGGAGCAGTTTCCTGTAAAACCTCTGCTTTGTTCATCAGCCCCTCATGGATGCCTCAGATTCTCTTGAGCATCTCAAATGGCACTAGATACTTTTGTTTCAGCATAGAATTTAAGACTCTGATTAATGATTTTATCTAATAGTTAGAGAATTGTGAGAAATTTTTTTCAGGTAGAGAATAGTAGAGTCAGTGAGCCTTGCTATGGTCACCACTTTTACAAACATAAGTGTAATCTTACCTGAAAAAGATGGGACTCTGATCTGGGGACTCGCAGTTCCATCCCCTCCTTCACTGACTGCGCAGACCTCAATGATGTAGACACCAACATCAGGAAGAAGTACCACTGCAGAGGTTTTCTGTGTCTCTATAACTTGACTGTTGCTCTGTCCTTCTTGTCTAAATAATACCTATGGTCAATGAAGTAGATAGTGGTCATAGTGGTCATTCAAGTTATATACCAGACATTTTGTGTCGATAACGCAGTCACTGAACTGTTACGCGTTTCATGTTTTCACTAAGAATTTCTTGACGTTACATTTTAACAGGCATCTGCTTTTACTCTCCCCTCAACCTAATGGCTCCAAAACATTAATAGCAAAATATATTAGGAATCAATGAACGTGAAAGAACATTAATTATGATCCAGAGCAAAGATATAGCATTTGCCCTCTCCAGCATTAGGTGTTACACAAGTTTTTCTTCAAAATTTCTTCTAAAAAGTATTTTGGGTTCCATTTGATTTGAATTCTTATCCCCTGATTAATGTAGATATTCACATTTTTGGCTCAAGAACCCAATTTCAAATATAAAGAAAATGCCCTAAATAATGTCCTTAGTGTATTTACCATACCGGGCTAAGTCAATTGAGAATAGTTCAGATCTGTCCCTGCATCTCCGGTGAAGCTCAGTACAAGCTTATGGCACGTGGGAGGAAAGCAAGTAAGTACATAGCTGTCTTTTTGGTACTTCTGCATAACAATTTCTGTTCCCAGACAAAATTGAAAAGCATTCAACTCAACTTTTTCAGAATCTCAACTATTCAGATAAAAGTTAGAAGAGTTTCTGGTTTATCCGAACCATTTTACAACTTCTTGGCGATATTTCCTGGTGTATCAGAAAGAATATCAGATTGTAGTCTATAGAAATTATTGTATATATGCTTTAAAACACACACACCCCTCTATAAAAACATTGAAATAATTCTGCTTTAATGTAAAAGATTGCAGTGAATTCCACTGCTTTTTATGATTTGCTATTTAAGAGTTAATCTGGATCTTGCTCTTTAAAACTTCAGAGCTTTAAATGCTAGAAGTTATCATCATTGAATGTTGAACATCACCAACATGATCACAAAACAAATTGAAGTATTTGTGTTTCTGCTCCATAAAAATATTAATTTTAGTGTAATTTTAAGATGCCTAATTCTTCTGAATTTCTCTAAATCCTACTGCAAACACAGTTAAATTGAAGCGTTGGTAGGAATTTCATCGCAGGCTGGTGTTATTAATAGCCACTTCTGAGTCAGATAAGATGAACAGATCCCCTCAGAGCTTACTCAGTTTATAATCAGTAGCTGAAAATCACAACACAGAAAATGTTGGGACATTTCACTCTCTTCAATTTTATTTATTGCTTTTCATGGTGAAAAAATGATTGCAGGCAGCGTGTATAGCATACATACACTGGGAAACAAGAAAGGGAAAAAAGCCAACAAGGAAGAAGAGTAGTCATGTGAGAGAGAGAAAGGTGAGCAAGGAAGGAGAAACACTGACCTTGTATCCCATTACATCAGATTCATTAGCTAGAGGTCTGACTGGCTCCCACCCAAGAGACACATGAGAGCCATCCTGTATCCACATAATATTGCCTGGTGCTTGGCTGGGAGCTGAGAACAAAAAATAACATGTACAAAAATATATTTTATAGGTAATTTTTTTTTTTAATTAAAAAAAAAACATTTCAATCTTTCATTACATTTACATCTGGTTGTGTTAGCAGGCTCCCAGCTCTACCTGGATTTTTTAAAGACTTTTTTTTTGCATCAGAAATGTAATTTAATAGATTATGGTGTGTTTACTCAGCCTACCCCATAAGTTCCACAGAGCTTATGAACTTGAACTCTTTTCTCTCCCTTCTTTGTCAAAAATGCCTTGTTTTCTAGGAAAATAACCTTTTTTATGAATGCAAAGTCATATGAATTGATGTCTAAATATCCTGGCAAAGACATGAATCAAAACTATACATGATTCCTGGTTATTACACACTTTTATTAAAGGAAAACCCAAGAGGACAGAGGCTGATCCCTGACTTGTCCCTTTGAGCAAAGGTACTGAAATCACTTACGGGACTTCTTGGTTGCTGCACGCACAGCAGTGCTAGGTGGTCCATACCCTGCAGCGTTGTACGCCCTCACTGTTAGGTGGTATAATGTGTTTCCTTCTAACCCTGTCAGGAGGATGGATGATTCATTTCCCTCAGTTTTGACCTTTTCTGCTGCTTCTTCCTGCTCCATGTCCTTCCAGTAACCAACCTGCCAACAAGTGACCAAATGAAGGATTAATACAGATATCTGGGAAGCTCATGCTTCCAGATGTTCATACTTGTTAAACTCTGGAGGTTGTTCGTTTTTTTTTTTCCATTTCTGCCTTTTGTCTGATCGTCAGGCCCTTTTAAACATGTAGGAATTGCAGCCTGACCTCACAGCCAAGCAATGCTCTGTCCACCAAAATGGCGAGACTCGGAATCTCACAGTATTACCTGAAGCACGTTGAATTGCTTTGTACTGGGAAAAGCAGATGTAACTACAAGATGGAAGAGCAGAGGATGAACACTGGCAGGGAGTCAAAGGTATTTCAGAGAATTCAAGAAGAGGTCATCTTCTGGTAGGTCACCAGAATGTCTGCCTTCATCCTGGAAAGCTCTGACTGCATCAGTTAAGAAGTGGTGTGAGCAATATTCCCTTCTTGGCCCTGTGCAACTCAAAGCCATGAGATTTCTTATCAGTGTAATGAATAGGAAATAACAGAACGGCAGCAAAAATCTTTCATTCATCTGAAAAATTTTATCTGAAGAAAAAGAAGGAAGTGGATTCAGTTTTAGTTCTTGGCTATAAACAAGTTTCTGGTAAATGCAGTTTTGATGGTGTGTTTACACCCTTCCTTTTCAGACATACACACCCTAAATGATCTTTGGTGGTTCTTAATCCATATTTCTGGTATCTGCACTGATATGATAATGTCAAAGAGCTAGGAATTTGACTAGTCTCTTTCCTCAGGGACCTCAGGGACCAAGCATTTGCAGGGAAAAAAGCAGTACTCTCTCTTTTTACTGTATCTAGGTGACCTACACAAGTAAGGTAATTCTCATGGGGCCCTATTTTCCCTAGCAGGAGATGTCACTAATGTGCCATTCAAAAACCTATATTCAACTTACCGTTATTCATGTTGAGACCGACTTGCATTTATTCCACATTTTGACCTTTTCTATGAAGTTGGTTATTTCACAATAAGTTATTCATATTATTTCTGGATAACTTTTCCTCTGAGAAAAAGGTCATGGACAATACAGCATTCTTGTGAATGTATCCCAGAAAATGGTGAACCAAAAAACCCAAGGGGTTTGTAGGAAAATAAGACTAGTGAGTACAATGCTCACCTTTTATAATTGCACTAGGAATTCCATTTAAAAAAGAAATAATGTAGAAAGGACCGGATGCAAAAATATACATTCGAGGTCATTATCTTCACTTGAGTAAAGTGTCTCTGTTAACTTTGATCAAAGGTATATCAGTTTGTGCCAACTCTAAGTCTACTCTTTTGATTGTAAAATTCATGTAAATATCTTTTTTGTGTGCCTGCATTATCTTATGGTAAATTGCTGTTGCTTTAATTCTTAGGTTAATTACAGCTCACATAGCAAATCTAGGTGTAGTCACAACTTGTTGAAATATGCGTAATTCACTGAGGTATTTTGCTAGCTGAATGTGTGACCAACCCTGTTGGTATCTGAAGTAACACCTAGTCACATCTTTCTTGGAAAGAAAAAAGAATCAACAACCATTTATTCACACACTAGGATTGAACCTCCAATGCTTCTTATCTCTTGGGCAGTCAGATTCCTTTCGTTTTACTTGCAATGCATCTTTACAGACTTGACACTGCAGTGATGAAAGCCACATAGTATTAAGCACAAGTCCTGGAGACCTTATCATCCAGTTAGTGAGGTCTGCTGAGGATCCAACAGGGAAATGGTCAGAAAGGAAAAGTGACTTGCCCAGGGTTACACAGGTGGACAGTAGTATGGGTGGAAATGCAACTGAAGTAGTGAAATTCTGGTTCTAGAATGCCAGGAGGAAAATTGTAAGAAGCTCAGTAGGTCTCATTGTGTTCGTTTGTTCACAGGGCACACTGCACCTCATGTGAATGCAATGTACAAGACAGTAGATAGCCCACAGCTCCTGCACTGAAGCTTGTTTTCGTAGAAAGAACTTGTGAAAATCCGATTTTCCAAACATCAGTATTAGGACTACATAGATATTAAAACCTGATGAGTGTGGAAGAAAGCTGGGAGCATAACTCCGCCCTTTTGATATTTTTCATGTTTGGAAATGCTCTCCACCACTGCTTATATGGCATTATGAGTTTGGATAGTAATTGTATTTTGCACGTTAAGTCTGCAAAAATAACTATGGCATGGTCCCTACCAGTTCTGCTGCACCACATGACAAACACGTTCTCCCTTGGCAAAGGGGTATTCCTGTGGGAATTAATACACTGTATTAAGCAGCAAAAGCATGAAATGCAACTTGGCAGTGCTGCTATTTCGGTTCCTCCTGTACTTCAAAGCCCTTAAGTGTTTGGTCCCTGCTTTTTAAATTCCCCTTAAAGTTTTGCCAGGTGAGTTTGGACTTTGATCTCAAAATGTGCTTTTCTCTTTCTTTCTTAATGCACACATCCATTTGTTGATGGCCAGATGAACTGATGAAAAAAGTGGTTATAAAAAAACCAAACTCCAATTATTGTTGATTGAGGCCAATGGTGGGGGAACTTACGTCAATTTGAGCTGAAATGAAGATACTGCTGATGTTTAAAAGTGCTGGATATATTTCTGAAAACAAAGGTTTTGTTTATTTACACTTCCATGTGTTAGTTTTTTTAAAAAATCTTGCTATTTTCTGTAACCTTGATTTATATTCCTCAGAAGGAATTTACCACACTTAAAGTAGTTTTTCATTAATGATAACTTCGAATATTGATATAGCATAAAGCATAAATCACAGAAGAATAGCTTATATTTTAAAAATGAAAGAAAAATGTGGAGGGAAATAATTTGGTCTATTTAATATATTATTGTTTGTGAGGTTTCACATTTTTGCTGGGCTTTCTGTTATTTTTCACCCGATTCCCAGAAACCCCTCTCTGAGCTGGAGAAAAAGCACTAATGGTATTTAAACAACTAAATAGAGGACATGCAGGAACAAACAAGCTGCTTTGTCCTGATCATGGGTTAAGCAATCATTAAAAGTAAACCATCTCATTAAAAGTATGTTTCAATCTAAAATTTTTCTCTCTCTAATACTTACAGATCACTTCCTTGAAGTTTCATGTTAAAAGGTATCTTAAATAATATTACTCGTTTTTCCAAATTGGTTTCTAGGGTATGCATAATAGCACTTTGGTATAAATTCATGTGATCTAGTTGGAGGGCCTCTTCTCTAAATTCAGTGGAGTCAGAGTTATTTTCTGGATACTCTTTCTCTTGACCACAGAGGATTTAAGGCTACAAATTAAGCATTTCAAGTAAGAGCCTAACTGAAAATGAACTTGAAGATATCAGAGTACAGAAAGTGCTAGGGGAGAAAGCGCAGTGAGCTGAAAGAACTGCTGCTAACCCTAAAAAAGTGATTCAGATTTCATAAAAACTGTTTTAGTTATCTTTATCAGAAAACCTATCAGCTCCTTGAACTGACACACTGCAGTTATGCAAATGTTAGTGCTGGCAAAACGGCAACGGTAGAACCAAGCGTTGAGGACAGGAGAAGAGGTGGGTTTTTGTATCAGCTGCTGCTGCTTTTCCTATCATCTCAAGGTACTGGTGTGACTATCCTTCAGAACAAGATGAGTGGTTCCTGCAAAAAGGTCAATCAACCTCAGTTCCTTCCCTCTCACCAAAACAATTGTTGACTGAAAAGAAGAAGGAAAACACTGTTCGGCAGTCCTAGGTTCTGGGGTCTTCTCTGTAGTAGCTTGCATCCTCCTCCTCTTCTTCCCACATAGTTCCCTCTTCTCCCATGCACATGGGACAAAGACTGGTATTCCTCAGCCTTGAGGACTATCATGAAATATCTAGTCATATTTTCTTATGAAAAATCAATAATTATCTAGGTTCCTGATTTTAGGTAATAGAAAGCGAGTGGTTTGGTAACAAACTGCTCACGATACAAACGTTGCAAAGGGTATGGCTCTCGAGGCCATCATGAGAGATCTAGAGTGCGATCCATGCCTTGAGGATTTGAAAAGCTGTAATACTGCCATGCTGTAAAGTCCTGCTTATAGTCTTCAGGATTTTAAAGGAGTTTGGATTAGCATATGAGTAACTTTGTAGGCAGAATTGACTCATATAAAAAACTATCCTTTTGCTAATTTTGTGTTTGGGAAAATTCATTCACTCCAAAAGTGAAGTCTGGTAAATCTGTATTCAGGCTTGTGAAACACCAATTTCTCTTTTTTCTGTCTTGATTTACCAGCTCTGGTGGAAACATCCATATATTTTTTCTAAATTACTTCAAGGTATACCGCACTAAATTAAAAAAAACACATCCCAGTACCTTGTAGATGTAATTTTCTGTTCTACTGTAAAAAAAAATGAAGTATACCCAAGAAACAGCAAAAAATGTTGAATATTTCTCTTTGAAAAGACAGAATATGACATAAAGATGTTATAATGTCAAGTAATCCTCTCTGAAAATAACATGCAAGATTTTCTATTTTTTGTACTTTTTTGTTATTGCAAGTTGATCTTTTGATTAGGTCAGTCAAGCTCCTATCCCTTGAGGGAATTCTAATGAAAAAGACATGAGCTTTGTAACCTATACTTAAATATTAACCTTCATTTTCTGGAAAAGAAAAAAGAAAAAAAATAAATCTGTTCTTCCCGCCAGTAATTCTTTCCCTTCCCTACCAGCAGTGAGTGACACAGAAAATACTGCCTGGGGCTGAAATAGATTTTATAACCTTCAGGTTATGGATGCTAAACAATATGTATGAACCACACACTACATATTTCTACCATTCTGACAAAGTTTTCAAGCTACTTCCACTTTATCAAGAGTGTAGCTGACATATATTTAGTGAGGTCGGGCGGACAGCTGACAAACCTGTACTGAAGTCAGTGCTTTGGAAGATGCAAATGAGTACAGCAAACCTTGCATAAAACTCATGTGACATAACAGTTAACACTGCCTTTCAGGGATGACAACGTGAAATTGGACAAGTTACTTTGCCTTTCATTACTCCTTAGTACAAAGTGCAAACAGGGCTGGAATGAAAGTGGGTCACTGCAAACTTGTCCGTACGTAGTAAATATTCTGTCACTTTGGTTGATTAGTAAAAAAAATAGCCCTCACTTTTATAACGTTGTTGCTAAAAGGCCAGGAAATGTGAAGATTGTGTAGGTGGTTGTCACTGCTGTGGTGACCACAGGCAGAATACAAATTGAGACATGAAAACAGAGTGGATAGTCAGATCATTTTGCATTCAATTTCAATTGAAGGCAACATTTTACTTGTGCTCCACAATAATTATACATTAGGAAAGAATTGCTAAAAAAAAAGATAAATCCTTCATCTTTTTATCAAAGTCACAGGATTTCTGTACATTATCTATTTGCCATTTGTGGATTAAGGGAGTACTACAGGCTATGCTCTGCACTGTACTACATATGATAAAATTTTCAAAATCAGTTTTTATTAAAATAGTGTTCACAGAAGGTGAAGAAAGTGAACCATCTGGGAAGCATAAAGTTGCTCCTTACTTTTGATTTATTGGGGGGAAAGTTTAGCCCCAGTTTCCTGCTATACAGAATCCTTCCTTTTTGCACTGAGGGGATGCTTTAAAGAGAAACCATCAGTATATTAGCAAAATTGGGCTGGTAGTGTGGACTTAGTGTTCCTATGTGAGTACTCTAATGCACTGACTCATTATACTGATCCCATAAGTCATTATCTCCTTTTTGATGAAATCCTTCACAAAAGTGGAGCTAAAAAGATCTAGCAATACCATCCTCGGACTGTGTTCTCTCCTGCTGAGCAGCATTTAGTCTTCTGTTTATTGAGTACGGGCTGCCTTGATCATAATTCTTTCTGGGAATGAGGACAGAAAAGAGTAAACTACTCCCTGAAAGATTTGTCTGTCAGAAAATGGGCAGAGAAATTCTGGCTAAATGAATGAAGAGGGAAAGGGTGGTGGTGGGGGGAAGCATCTCCCTCTCCCCAGATAAAAGTAGTACCTCAGAAGGCTCCTCTAATTCCCTCATGGGATGAGGTAGAAAGGAGCAGTGAAATATTTCTATTTTTATATTTCATTTCTTGTTCTGTCAGTCGCAGGTCCCTGGCTTGAAATATTTACTCTGTAATCTTCATGCTAGAATCCTAAAATTGGTGCCTCACAGCACAGTGAGGAGCCTAATTATTAATAAGCTTCAATGTTAATAACCCATGCTGTATCAATAACAGTTTCCAAATTCATTCCTAAGCAGTCCATGAGAGTAGAGCAGGTGAGTGTTACAGCTGGGGTCAGAGTACACTGAACTCTGAGGATCTAAACACTTTCCAAGACAGGAAGACCACCTCTGATATGAAAAGAGCCCACTGTCCTATCTGTAACAGTCACCTATCACTGGGACACATCTCTAGAGCTAAGGGAAGTCTTACGTGACAAGCAAAATACATTCAAGTCATGAAATAATAAGTTTCTAGCGAAATCATTTTAACTTTTAGAAAGAAATTCTATTTTTTATTTAAAAAAAATGCAAACCAAAGTTAATGCAACATTTTGAGAATCAGTGTGATTGATGGAATGAGGATAAGAGTAAAAATAGTAGGTCTAATTTAAAAGACATCAAGATATCTGAGAGGATGTAACAAACCAGCCACCTTTCTGAAGAGAAAAAGACAGGGTGCAGTGAGTAAGTTATTTCAGACAATAGAAGACTGGCCTGGAAATTGAAGGCAAAGGTTAGTAGCAAGTGGAACACTTCAACATGGAGAGGGATAACATTTGCAAGGTGAATATAATCTCTATCAGATACAATTTTCTTCTCCTTATATATAGCAGTTCTGGAAGTAAAACGGTTAGGTATCACTTTCGCTGCATGAAGCAAGCCATGTGCAAAGAGGTGAAAACATGTTTAATGTTAAGGAAGAAATGAGGATAAAGTACAAGAGAGTTTGCAGAGTTCACCATGGAGATGCATATGGGAAAGAGATCTGGACAAATGAGAGACCTGATAGGAAACATCATGGTCACAGCCTGCTTGGACTGTGCTGGAGAGCAATATGGGAGCATCCAAGTATCAAGAAGCTACAGCAAATCAGGTAAAAAAATACTAACTGACTATGTCTAAGCTGTGGAGTAAACATGCTGTCCTGGTCAAGGTCGTCCAGCCTGAAGCTGTGCTGGAGAGTGTGGTGGCACTGGTGCTTCCCTAGCACCTACGTTTCCTTCCTTAGGCCATTGGTGATGGTCACCAGTCCCCAGGTCTTGCCCAGACATGCTGCCAGGGAGACACTCTGTGCTAGTAGGTCACAAGATGTCTTTAGACATCCATATCATTGGTATCATCCTTAGATCTACATAGAGTCATGGAATAGATTGGGTTGGAAAGGACTTTAAAGGCCATCTGGTCCAACACCCTGCAGTGAGCAGGGACATCTTCAACTAGATCAGGTTGCTCAGAGCCCTGTCCAACCTAAACCTTGAATGTTGCCAGGATGAGGCATCTACCACCTCTCTGGGCAATATGTGCCATTGTTTCAGCACCCTCATTGGCAAAAATTTCTTCCTTAGATCTAGCCTAAATCTACCCTATTTTAGTTTAAAACCATTGACCTTTGACCTATTGCAACAGGCCCTGCTAAAAAGTCTGTCTCCATCTTTCTTATAAGCCCCCTTTAAATCCTGGAAGGCTGCAAGAAGGTCTCCCAGAGCCTTCTCTTCTCCAGACTGAACAACCCCAACTCTCTCAGCCTGTCCTCACAGCAGAGCTGTTCCAGCCCTCTGAGCATTTCGGTGGCCTCCTCTGGCCCCGCTCCAACAGGTCCATGTCTTTCCTGTGCTGAGGGCTCCAGAGCTGGATGCAGCACTGCAGGGGGGTCTCCCTGGAGCACAGTAGGGGGGCAGAATCCCCTCCCTTGACCTGCTGGCCACACTGCTTTGGATGAGGCCCAGGGTATGTTTACCCTTTTTTAATTTTTACTGTAGAGAATCAGGAAAGAGTCAGCACTCTCTAAAGAACAAAAGCACATCAAAGAACCTGCACCCCAAAATCGATAAATTTAATCTAGCTGAGCTATTTAATGAGGAGCAGCATAGCCTGAACCACAAGATCAGGATGGGTAGTGGTGGCCCCACCGGAGAGGTTTAGTTCTAGATCTGATCTGTTCCTGGAGGTTTGGCTTCTAAACTGGATCGAAAGCTACAGCTGTATCCAAAAGTGTTCAAGGTCCGTTGCCAGGGCCGCTTCTCTTTCCCAATCAGGAAAGGCTGTCTCTAAAGCAGACCTTTACTTGTGGATGGTGCGGCTGCTGCTTCCCCTCCTGACTCCCGACCTCGTACCATCTGCCCAGCAGATGTCCCCCGGCCACTGCGGGATGAGAGCACATGGATGGCGGAGGCTTTTCCTTTCTCCCTGTTGATTGCTCTCAGTAAATAACAAGTTTGAACTGGTCACTTAGAGCTGGAAACAGTCAATACCTAATCTTCCCCAGCCTATGAAAGAGGCATGCTGGGTCACCTGCGGTTCTTTCAGCTCTTTTTGAAGTGTCAAAGAGATGTTATAAGAACTGGTGTTGAACAGTTTTCAAGCAGAAATAAATAAAAGATGTGCTGGTGCTACAACTGTGACCGTTGTTCTACAGCTAGTCATATGTATGCTAAAACGAGCATAATTTCTATTGAAGTTTCACTAATGCACGTTAACAGAATGCAGCGCTAGCAAAAGCAACGAGACTTCTCATTATGATATTCTGTGTTCATACCTCAAATCCCTGTGGTCTTCCGAGACTTTCTTTAATATGTTTCCACGCAACAAGAATCTCTGATACAGACAAACTTGTAGCTTTGACATCGATGGGAGCAGCAGTGGGTTCTGTATTAAGAAAAATTGAAACAATAAACCTCCATCGTAACAACTTGTATTTATCAAAAACACTCCGTCTGAAACTGTCATTTACTTCCTTTATTCTACCTTAATACTCGGAAGAAGGTATGACACTTATGGGGCACAGGAAAAACTGAACAAGATGAAGAGATTATTATTGCTGTATTTCTTTATTTGTGTCATGCTACATCAATAGCTCATCACTGATGACGGCACAGCAAACTGTGACAAAATCTCTTGTCTATGATTTAAAAAAAAACCTTTAATATTTGTAAATGCCCCCCGCCCCCCCGCCCTTGATCAGCCTAACTTCAGCAGTAGATGGAGCATTCATTCTCCTCCTGGCTTTTTAGTGCCATATTGTCAGCTCAGGTCTTAATGCCTTCCTTCAGAAAGTGTGCGCTCCTGATTATCTGGAGCAGAGGACCGTCCCTGCCCCGCGACCAGAGCGGGTGTCCTTCGCTGGGGTACGGCCAGGGTGCACCCCGGAGGCTGAGGGCTGCAGGACGCTTTTCGTACCACACCTGCAAAACAGTGTTGCCACAAGCACGTTTGACTTTGCACTTTCGTATCATCGGACACTTTACAGAGGTCCAACTTCTTTCAGTGGTTAGGAAGTTGGGTAAATGTATGTAGAGATCCACCGCAACAGGCCACTGAGCATACCACCAATTTGTGTCTCCAGTGCATTGGGGTAGCGGAGTGTCCAAAAATTGTCACATATTGAACTGAGTCATGAGTTAAGGAAATCTTTTGGATCTTTTGCTTTATTATCTAAATATTACTGAAAATTTGCTCAAGACAAGCTGTGGCGACACGGTTTGAACACAGACAGTGAAGCACACAGTAGAGGCATTTCTCCAACATTCTGGTGTAGTTCACTTGCTCAGCAAAAAGGTGAATTCACGTTCCCCTGCAGCCGCAGAGCCTGCAATTTCTTCCTTGGCCTAATGTTCCTCATAACATTTCTAATGTGCTCTTGAAGGGCAGGCAGAGGTCTTGGCTTTTATGTTATAGGGAGGCACATCAAAGAGCTTTCTAAAAAATATTTTTTTGGGGCTCATTTAACAGAGTTACCGAAAAGGAGTTTCCTTACAGAACAGCCTGAGTTAAAATGATACATTTTTCTCCATGATCAAACTGCCTTAGTAAGATGCCTAGTATCAGTCGACTCATTAGCTACCCTCCTTTCTCTGATCACATTGCAGGCATTGTTCTGGCACTGCTGCCCTACACTTTTTATCTGACATGGCTTGTACAAATTTTTCATCCTTTTTGATGTCAGATTTTTAATGTTTGCAGCTCTTTTTGATCTTCCTTTTTATTTATTTCTAAAGAAAAGAAGCATTTCTGATGTGATGCAAAATGATGTTCGCCAACAATGAGTATTCCTAGTAACTATAAGATATATATGGAACTTTTCAGATAACAAAAAATAAAAGAAAATATCTCCAGGAAAAGTGAAACGATCTTTTGAATTCAATGTGAAAGAATTGTGTTATGAAGAAATAAATTCCTCATAATATGATTTTCTGTTCAATAGTTACACCCTACTTTCTATTTTATGTACTACTAAGATTTGTGTGGCAAAAGCTATTTTCTAGTTTTTGTATTATTGAAGCAATTACCTTGTTGTCAGAAAAGATTGCAATGGGATAAATAATTTGTGATGTACACAAAATGTTGGTTGGCAGCCTTTACATTTCCTGTAAATGTAGAAATCATTTCCCCTTCATAGCACTCACTAGGGGTGGTTTATGTATTGCTCAGAATAGAAACACAGAATATTTTCTGATATTTTTAAAAATTGTTTTCGACACATGGAGCAGAAATAGTTTGGATTTTTTTATCTGAAGGAAATGCTTTTCTTACATATCCAGAAATTATTCACTGCAAGTTTCACTGATATTAGACACTGAGGATGTAAGTGTTCAGCAAAAGAACAGAAATTATATATTTAGGAATAAGGTATATTATGACTGTCTGAAAGTTTATGGAGACTAAATAGCATTTTTTATTGATTCAGATAAGGTGAGGACCATATAATTTCTGGTGATATAATACAGTCAGTGGTTCACTCCAATGTCATGCTTTGTTCTGTGTGTCTAAAATTAATGATAAGTTTGACAGGTTCATTAGTTTTTTCCATAATGGTCACTGATGTTATAATCATATTCTTTTCTTAATATCTTGGCATTATGCTAAACCTATTGGTGTCACCTGAGGTCATACTGATTGAAAAAAAAAAGGGCCAATGTCTTTAATGGTTCCTTTAATATTCCCTGATTGAATTAAAGATGCAACATGGCAAGTTCGCAAAAGGCTGTGTGCAATGTCCAGGAACCATTGTCTTTCCATGTGCTGCAATCACACTTTAAGGAAACGTGTTCAATCTGTAGGTCTTTTGGATGCCTATAACAAAGCAGGACATGGAACGACACTAATTGCATTGATTGGATGTTCCGAGAGGGAATCCTGAATTTTGATACTGGCAAATAAGAGAAAGAATAGTTAGTTACCAGTCCTCATTATGTTCTCCCTCTTTATGACTGTAAACTGACTTGTTTTTCTGTAATATTCATCCTTAAAGACTTCCACATGATCCAACTTAAAAAACAAGTCCAAGGGCCTATTCATGTTTATGTTGTTTTAACTCTTCTGTGGAATAAAGCCTTAGTCAGGACTCCTCATCCAATCACTTAATATCCATCCACTTCTCATTTTGACTCCAGAAAGGATTTTTACACACTTCCCGAATTCAAAGTCTGAGCTCTCACTTGAAACTGAGAACCTCAGCCTGGGTAATTGCACTATGACTCCAGTCAGTTACACACAGTTGAAATTTTGGGACTTCAGCCAGGACCCATGACTGCGATAATTCCTTTCTGTGGAAAAATCCAGGAAGGGGATCTATCAGAAGGAAAATCACAAGGAGTCATCCCTCTTGTGTCTACCTGTAGGG
>NW_010515705.1:14873-37438 GCF_000687285.1 Phaethon lepturus
CTCCCTTGCTGGAAATAGCCCCAGGGAGTATCTTCCAAATCAGGGGACACCCAGTAAACTGTTTCCATTTCTGAGAAAAGCCAAGAGACATTACGCTCAGCTCCACCTCTCGGACTGTTTGTTTGAAGTGTGTCCCTGGTTTGGGGACTCCACCAGATCTGTGGTGGCATGGCTGCCTGCAGGATGAGACTTCCTCCAGAATCTTGTGCTAGAAAAGGAAAAGATGTCTGATTTCCAAAACTCCCAAAATGAGATGACTGATTTGTTTCCTGGACAGGCCATTGGACTTCTCGCTCTTTCTCAAGTCCTTTCTATTTTCACCTTCTCTCTGACCAATGTCTTTGCAGAGGACCTTAAAACAGAGAAAAATTAGAAGAGTGAGGAAATGAGCTAGCAGTGAAGCAGCTTTCAGGCCTGCAGTGCTGACGTCTGACCTGGACTTCTTTTATTTAGTGGTAATTAATTTTATCATCAGGTAGAGCTTCTGAAGACTAGTCCTGTAGTGTTGTTCTCCTGCACACTTGCTCAGGGTATACATCTTGCTGCAGGTCTCCCTTCTCCATGGAATATCCCAGATTTGTTACGCAGTGGAGTGTCATGTGGGAATAAGGAGCTGCCTTATTCCATGGAGGCTTGACCTACATGTTACCTACACACGGCTCGCTCACCTCGAAACGTGAGTAGAAGCCAGACAAGCTTATGGATAAAATTCAGGCTTTGTTAAATTAAAAGTTCGGAAGAATGGTTCACTTGCACCAAGTGACGTGGCAGCCACAGTTATCCTCAGCACGTGAGGAGGGGAATGTGCTATTGTATCGTTTGCACGTTTGACTTCCCATGGGGGCTAATGGCATTAATCAAATGAATGCTTAATAAACTCTTACATGTCAGGATTGTGATTTCATTCTTTAAAAAGCCAGTGGAGACAGCTATAGCTGAACTTTTAGAGGTTCTAATCCAGATGGGTCAGCTGGCAGGAACAGGAAATAACCCACTGTAATTTACAGCTAATATGTTGTAAATTTATTAATTTTCAGGTTCACCTAAACACCAAGGAGCTCAGCTTTAGGTATGAAATGAACCACAAGACTTCACTTCATGAATGTAAGATTTTAATTAAAGACATGAAGACTGTATTTAAAAGTGTGCAATTGCATATTCTTTCCTCTAAATGAAAAGGAAAGGGTAATTTGTTTGCTGGTTTAAATAAGGGCTCAGGGTGAGAAACGAGGGGAGGTGGGCCTAACCAGAACAATCCTTCACTCTGCAGTGTCATGTCTAACACCACATCATCCAGTAGCCAGCCTGCTGCAAACCTTCTTAAAGTTATGCAGGAACAAAATTGCAAAGGCCGTTATATGGCCCTTTGCCTTTCAGATATCTGAGAGATTTGGTTCTCCATTGGCTCAGTGAATTAGTACAAATCCATACAAAGCAAGAACAAAAGCTCAGTGCTGTATCATTACATCTTGTATGTATTACGGAAGTGCACCTGGGGTCCCTCAGGAGGTTTTAAACAGCAAGACTGAGAGTCTGCAGGCTTTACTTTGTACTGCTCAGGGCTCTCTTTTTCGTATCTAGGAGTTTTTAGTAGCATTCACTACACTGTTTATCAAAATTATAGAACTTTCAATTTTTGTGAAGACAATTTCATCAGGTGCCTGAAGGAGAAGATAGATACTGAAACTAACAAAACTGATTCTGTATCTCCCATTTTGGCAATCATTAAAAAAAAAAACCCTTTGTAAAAGACCTAACTCATCTTGAAACCACTTGGGTTCCCTCTTTCTCCCAGAAGCTTATTCTTATTTCCTTTTATATTCTTACCTATTTCTATACTGCATGTATTCTAATTCGTGTTTATTCTTGTGCTGATAGGCTGTGTCTGTACTTGTAAACTACAGGGACAGCGAGACAAGGCACCAGCCTGAGCATGGACATGCAGTTGTCCATAGCATGAAATAGTTAGCATGATCCATGGTGAAGTATTGACTCTGGCCAATTAGTGCTGCCCCAAAATATGCCCAGAAGTATGCTGGTGCCTGGCCAGGGATGGTACCCAGCAGGTGTAGGGATGCAGTCTCCACAATCTGGAGAGGGACAGTGTTCAAGTGTGCAGATGTGAACTCTTTTTGGCCAGCTGGCTTCAAGGATAAAGAATGGCTGGCTTGTTTTATTTGGAGGGAAAAAAAAAAAAGTAGCATCATTGTCCTTTACCTTTAAAAGCTATTCACCATCCCCAATAACTGCCCTGTTGCAGAGAGCATCTTATCCAAACTCAGCCTTTTTTACTAGAACAAAAGAAACAAGCTCTTCTAGTTTTTACTCATTTGTTGATGATCTTGTTAGTCCTTTGAACCTGTGTCAGCTTGAGTTCTTTGTTGAGCATGAGCAACCAGAACTGTAGGTAAGATTTTAGTAAAGCTTTGTGATAGTTTCATCAGAATGATGCCTCGATACAAATTAAAACATTTGAGTCTTTCTTGTGTGTAGGTTCTAGCTATTAGGTTCCTATTTTGTAATGGACTGGCTTGTTACTACTCCTTATATACTTGACCTAACACTTGTATATCACCCATGTTCCTTTGCCTCCAGTCATCTAATTCACATTTTTCCTATGTATAGTTCAGATTTTTCCCTATATTGTCAGTGCATCTTGAAGTTGCAATGACGGCAATATCATAACCAGCTCTTCTATCAGCATTATGAAAATTAAATATATCTATGATCCAAGACCAATTGTTAAGAAATTCTGCCAGTCACCTTGCAAGCATTTCACCAGTCTAGTGGTAAAGGTATTTTTTTCTGCACTTATATAGAAATATTTTTATTTTTTTCTTGATAGATTAACAAAATTAATTTTTTGCTAGCTGTTCTTTGTTTTCATCATTTTGGGATAGAAAAGATCTCGCCCCAGATCCTTGAGCATATAAAGGGGACTAGCTCCCATCATCCATGGCAGTCATGAATAGAAAAAGTGATTAAATTTCATTTATAGTACCTTTGAGCAGCAAGTTATGCATTGCTTAAATTGGAGAGGGTTGAATTTCTGAGCACTGGACAATACCAGAAGTCTTCACGTTAGATGTAAAAATTGTCAGACTTTCACATTATTAGCTATGCTGACTATATCACCTTTTTTATTAAAAATAAATGTTAAAGTAATTCATTATTTTTGGTCCATTCCTTGATTATCTTTAATATCAATACTTTATTTTACAAATTTATTTATTTAAAACTTTATTTCACATTTTTCCCTGCTTTCTTTAATTCCCTAAATTTTTAAAAGCTTTTTTTCACCTTAATATTTGGCAATACTTGTGTTATTCTTCTCCTTTTCATTATTTGGATTTTATCACATATGTTTTTTACTTATTCTGAATATCTTTTAGTGGGCACGTCTCTAGATCCTTAGATGTAAGGTAGTGCCTTAGAAATGCACCGCTTCTTGCAGTATAAACTCCAGGTAGATTTTACACCTTTGTCTCACAGACATTCCAAAACACTTTAATTTCTAGTCATTGAGACTAGAAATTAGCTGTTAATTCCAGTTTATTCAATAATTTCATGTTATTTAATGATGACTTGTTCCACTGTTATTTGTTATGATCAGCTTTTCTATAGTGTCTTAATTATTCATTAAAACAAGACTATAGTTCCATCATTTCTTCTCAGTTAGTCAGTACTGGATAAAGAATCTGCTAATTATCATAGCCAGAACACGGTCATTAGTCATATTTACTATCCAAACACTCTGAACAGCTACACTGTCATAATGTGCCCTGTAATATTTATCTAAAATTAGAAAGGTCTTTCTCAGCATCCAGATTTATCAGGGCCATCAGCAGCTGACCTCTAGCTCGACTCCCAGTTTCTTTAATTCTCCTTCTCCGAAATGACATGGAACCCAAGGATATTCTGTTTTATCCAAACACTGGTTTTGTATTTCCTGATAGTTATCACATCATCATGTTATGTCATCCAAACATTTTTACTTTTATTTTGTCTTTCTTACGTAGCTCATACTTTGTCTAGTCGTGCCTGCTAAAGCAAGCCTATCTGGCCATCATTCTTACCGGTACAGCCTTTGCCATCTTGCAATCATATGTTTACACTCTCATATTTCTTTCTCCATTGCTACATTTCTGATTTTCCCAGTTTTCCTCTTCCAGAGAATTAAAATGACACATAGAGATTGCATAGGATTTCCCTGATACTGAAAGTAGTGATCTTAGCATTCTTAGCCCCTCAGTGTTTAAGTGGAATCTAGTCATCAAGACTCATCTCCAAAAAAATATATAAATGTTATAACAAACCATGCTTAATACTGCTTTTGCTCATTGTTTTATTTTCAGTATCTTGTGTCTTTTAATTTTTATTCTCTATGGATCAAAACCATCTGTGCCTGCACTGAAGTTCAGTGCTTTGTTTCAGTACGTTCTAGCATGAATCTGGTACCATTAGTTTCCTGGCAGAAAACACAGTCAGAAGATTTCTCCCTGCTCTGTTCACGCTCCTTTACAGCCCCAGGTCTGCACGTTGCAACCTTTCTTACGGCAGGCAGCCTGACTTTCTGTGCTTGCACGTGCTCTGGCGTCTCTTTCTCTTATTAAAGGGTTCCTCTATGAAAGTTCCAGGCTCGCCTTTCCCTGGTACTGGAACAGGTCTATTTTGTCCTTCCGTTCTGCCTTCTTATGAAGGTAATTGTGCAACTTTTTTTTCTGTCCTGTGTATCATCCTCATTCCCTCTTCAGGACTGGTCCCTGGCTCTCATCGTCTCTTTTACTTCACTAAATCATCTGACCTTTCTTCTTCTCTCCTTCATTGTTTGCTTTTTTCCTTTCCTAAGGTCTCCAGGAAAGACTCCTCCTTCAAACTCTTCTACTGCATTAAGCCATTTTTTCTAGAGAGTCACATTTGCTTTTTTCCCTCCTGGGTTATCCAGCTAGTTTTGTACAACCTTTTTATCTGCTTCTCCTTTCTATTCTGTATTCCTCCGTTACATTCATCTGCTTCTTTAGCTCCTAGATCGTTTCTCCCATGAGCTATATCCTGGCAATGTTTCCTATGAAGCCAAAAGGCCAATGAAGGAGAAGGAAAGTCTTAAAACATCTATAACCAGTCAGGTTTTTTGTCCCCTTCAACTTCGGATTATCACCACCATGGATCCCTCAGTAGCCATTGGTATCATATTATTTTCTGAATATCTGACTTAGAGGTAGAAATAAATATTTAGTTATGAAAAAGCATTCAGTGTTTTGCTCATGTTTTCTTAGATTCTTTACTCACTGGAAGGTAATTTTTTAAGGTTTTTGCCTCAGTCAGACACTTCACATAATCAGAGCACAGTCAGTTGTGTTCACAGAGGGGAACACCTTACTCAATACCACCTGCCAAGCTGTTTGCCACTCAGAGCCTTTACATTCAGGTCTACATTCAGAGCCAAATGGCCTCTGAATGTAGATCAGAGAGTTTGCAATATGCAGTCACAGTCATACAGAAGAGAGATGTACTCATTCTTAATAAATTTCTTCTTTGTCCAGAACCTGTCTTATGCAAACTCTTGTTTTTCTCCTGTGTACTTAGTAGAAGCAACAGGATTTAGACTTCCTTACACTAATTTGTTATGCCAGTAAACAATTGTAGATCCATCTGTATATGTGGGAAAGCTTTTAATATGTAACATGAAGTTTTCTTAACTTTTAATAATTTTATTCTAGACCCTTATTCTAGATGTTTGCAGAGCAGTGAATTGAGTGTGTGATGAAAGCAAGTAAGTTAAGGGTTTACTGGATCAGCCATAGGACCATAATGTATTGTATTGTCAATCTTTATTCAAGATCTCCTCTTCAATACAAATCCTTGGGAAAATGTGCCTTCAGTTGTTTAGCTCCTGAAGTGTAGTCCATGCCTCTTTCGAAACCAATTCCCCCTTTTTTCATAGCAAGCTGAAATGTCTATTGTCTTCAGTCTCCATATTGCCCAGAACTTATCTGTTATAAACTGTTTCGTTGTTCCTTTAAATTTTCAGCGTATCACTCAGGGTTATTCTGGAGAAAAGTTTTTTATAGATTAATTTTGCATTATATTGTCACAACTTCTCATGTTTTTTCTGCAAGTATAAGTCTTATAAAGTATTTAGCCCCATAGAATTTCTCTTACCAAAGGAAAGTCTATTGTACAGACACGTACAGAGACTGAATTAACAAAGCTGTGATGGGTAAGTACTTTCATGTAACTGAATTATAATCAAAAAAGTTGGTTTCTAGATATAGTGTCTGGGAGCATAGAGAGGAAGTTGATTTTAATAATTTTATTCAGACCATCTGTAAATTTCATAATTTAAAGGAAATGTTAGAAAATTTCTTTATATATTACAGTTTATTCCGTTTCCAGTCTTGTACAAATAACAAGCAAAGGACTACTTACTTGTAACAATTCAGCATTCAGTTTTTGCTAAAATAGCTTTTGCTATTTCATAAAAAAATCCATTCAGATTTTGCCTCCATTCCCTTACAAAACTCTATTTTAATTGAACTTTGTGATTAGAGTATGAAATTGTTAAATAATAAAAACATCACCATCAGTCTCACAGTATCATTTTCCGTTGAGGAACAGGGAATTCAACTGCGAAAATGTCCAAGTTGTACTGGGCAAATTTACATTTTAAGATGTAATTGTTTTTATAATAATATGAATACGTTGTAATGCTGATCCAAACAGTGGAACACAAACAAATTACTGGAACTGCTTTTAGCAAAAACAGCAACTCCAACTCCTGTAACTACTGTGAGAGAACAGTAGTAGATAATCTCTGCTATATCATGGCTCCAAAATTACACATTTATTGTGGGCTAATATGGAATAACATTCTATATTTTTCAGCTTCACATGAAATACCATTATCTTCACACTACATTTTTGTAGAGATAGTATGAAATTCTGTACTAGTACCATCTGTACTAGGACTATACTTATATTATTCTCTTAACAAGACACAGTAGGATAACTCAAAGATACTATGGTAAAGAAGAACTGAAGAATATGACTTGCAGTAATGGAGCTGCTCAAAATATTCCCGTGGGTAACATTTACTTACCTTTTGTGTGTATGGAAATTTCTACACACTGGCTGTTGTCAATACAGAACAACTTCTTTTACAAGTACAAATTAGTCTTTCACAAAATGCTGTTGAGAGTTACATCAAGTTGACATAATAGTTTTCATTTGATCTGTTGAACTATTCATATAATTCACATTGAATGTTTGGACATTAACATAAATTCAGAAAATTTCTAATAATTAACTAAAAAAGAGAGAAAATAATAGAAAAATTAAAAATAAGAACAAAATTGCATTCTGTGCACTTTTAGTATCCATAAACCAAGAAATGAACATTCATAAGTGGAGTTATTTAGTCTTTGAACTGTTGTCTGATTAGCTCATAAAAAAAAAATATCAGGAACCTCAGAATCATTAGAAAACATCAGCCTTTCTTTGCTCATTGTTGGAGCAATCCAGCTTAAAGTTAAGACTACGGATTTCATATTAAGGATGAACCTTCATTAAAAGAGATTTGTTTGGTTAGGACAGATATAGTTTGAAGTTTATTCCTAAACTTTGTCACTTGCTTTCTGGGTAACCTTGGCAAGTTAGTTCACCTCCTCTGCAAAACATGCTTAGTGTTACTTAACACTTCTGCAAAGAATTTTGAAAGTTAAGATTGAAAAAGCATGGTGTAATAGGACATAATATATAAAAATAGCTTAACATAGTTCATAATATACAAGTCAACTTAATGTTGAACCGACCTCCTTCAGCTGAGCAGATGACCACAATAGGGCTGAAGGGACCATCTCCTTTGTTGTTGTAAACACCAACTTTCACCTCAAAAGGAGTCAGAGGTGGCACACTTTCATCTCTGTAGATGAACTTTGAGGCATCTGAAGATGTGACCATTTTTTCCTTCCAGCCACGAGTTCCATTGGGTCTGAAGGCTACAATATATCCAAATCCTTCTCCATTCTGAAACTCTTCTGACACTGGCTAAAAAATAAAGTTCAGGTAATGGTCAGATAAGGTTTCACTAATTTAGAAAGCAGTCACTCAGTGGCTAACCATAATCTGGCTGCTTGTGTGAGGGTCATCCTTTACAGTTACATTATAGGATTTTACTTATCATTCCTGGGGACACATAGGGACAATTACTTCTGAAGAGGAAACTTGGAAGAGTTTCTTCACCTAATCACCATAGTTAGGTCACTGTCCTAGGACTGAATAAACTCTTGGGCTCAGAAAGATTATTTTTTTTTATCTCACACTTTGTGGTTAATGCTTTAACCATCAGTCTATTAGTGGAATAGCCCCTTCCAGTGACCTTGTTAAAATATAGAGCAAATTATTGTTAAGGGTTCCTAAAATATGATGTGAGCTTACAACAGTGGCACTCTCTCAGGTGTGCCAGTCTGTCTAATTTTTCTATCCAAATGGGGTAGTCAAGTCTTAGGGATTTAAGTCTAGGGTTCAGTTTGAGACTTAAGGTATAATGTAATAAATCTATTTGTCCTAACTTTCAAACAGTCTTGGTGAAAAAAAGAAAATTCTCATTTGCTTTTGTCTTCAAAGAAGATCTGTGAAATTAGCCACTTAAACTGGGACACATCTGCCATAAGCAGGCAGTCAGCAAAGGGATTTAGCTGTTGAAAGGCTGAGCACTGCAAAAGCTACATCTTATATGTCCAGCTTAAGGAATGGAATTTTTCATGCTAATTTACTGCCCACATTTCTTATAAAGTCAATGGACTAGTTTAGGAATTAGGTTATGTTTAACAGCTGTCAGCATATTAGGCCTATGGGAAATGCTGAAAAAAAGGTGTCTAAACCCTCTCTTGATGTGCCCATCTTAGATCTACAGTTAATGAACACATGAATCAGACCAGGGGCACAGGGGACACCAAATCCTCTCCCCTCCACATTGCAAGTGAATGTTTCATTACCGGGCACCTCACTTGCAGATACCATCTTCTATCCATCCTTCGGAAGCCCATCTCCCAATAGGAAAGATGCTGTTGTTTATAGTTTGACAGTTATAAGCAAACAAAAATCAGGTTTGTCTCAGGTGTCTCAGGTAGCTGGTGTTGGGAAAGATAGACATGCCAACAGAAGACAGTCTCTACAGATGTCCTAAAATTTGCCATTTTAAGCAGTTAGAATTCTGTGTGTCTCTCAGTCTCTGAATTTCTCCTCAAGTTGGATAGGCTAAAAATTTTTTCATTAAAAGCCCATGTCTTTATTTGATAGAATTTTTCTTGGTGTATTTTTTAAATATACGTGTGTATATATACCTATATATATTCGTATGTACATTTTCTGAATCTGAAACTCTTAATGGTGACTCTAGAAGTTTTGAAAACTCCTCAAGAAAAGTTTCTGTTCTATTGTATTATTTATTGTGTTATTTACAAACTCGAGGAATGTGCCCATGTGAACCTCCTAAGGTTGGGTCAAACCTCCAGTATCAATACAGGCTGGGGGATGAAGGGATGGAGAGTAGCCCTGCTGAGAAGGACTTGGGGGTACTGGTGGATGAAAAGCTGGACATGAGCCAGCAACATGCGCTCGCAGCCCAGAAGGTCAACCATATCCTGGGCTGCATCCAAATCAGCATGGCCAGCAGGTCGAGGGAGATGATTCTGCCCCTCTGCTCTGGTGAGACCCCAGCTGGAGTCCTGCGTCCAGCTCTGGAGCCCTCAGCACAGGAAAGACATGGACCTGTTGGAGCAGGTCCAGAGGAGGCCACAAAAATGCTCAGAGGGCTGGAACAGCTCTGCTGTGAGGACAGGCTGAGAGAGAGTTGGGGTTGTTCAGCCTGGAGAAGAGAAGGCTCCGGGGAGACCTTACTGCAGCCTTCCAGTACTTAAAGGGGGCTTCTAAGAAAGATGGGGATCGACTTTTTAGCAGGGTCTGTTGCAATAGGACAAAGGCTAACAGTTTTAAACTAAAAAAGGGAAGATTCAGACTAGATCTAAGGAAGAAATTTTTGACAGTGAGGGTGGTGAACCATGGGCACAGGTTGCCTGGAGAGGTGGTAGATGTCCCATCCCTGGACACATTCCAGGCCAGGTTGGACGGGGCTCTGAGCAACCTGGTCTAGTTGAAGATGTCCCTGCTCACTGCCAGGGCATTGGACTAGCTGACCTTTAAAGGTCCCTTCCAACCCAAACTATTCTATGATTCTATGATTCCCACTGCTCCAGTTCCCCACTGGCATGGTCATACATTTGTGTTGCATCTTGCATCACAAATATCTTCTCAAATGAAAGATCTATTTCAGGTCTTTAGTTTTATATTTTTATGAAATACTTAAAAGAAATTCTCTCTTAATTTAAGTTTAAAACAAGTTACAAAGCTTTCTTTCTCTTCCCTTAATTATTATTTTATCTGGTGTAGAATTTACATAAGACCCAGAGAAGTCAAATCAACCCAAGAAATAGATCAGGCAGAAAAGACCGACAAATTAGCACAACTTTGGAGCTGCTGCTAGGTGGGTTAGATTCACCATAATGCTCTCTACTCAAACCATATGAAAATGTACAGTACTTTGAAACTGTAGAACATATCTAAAGAACAGTATTTTGTGTTCATGTCTTGCCAAGATTTGCTGTAAGGAAACCCCAGTACAGTACTCTTTACTTTGCCCTCAAAGAAGTAAACATGAAACAAAACCTTTAATCAGAAAAGTCCCTTACCTCCCATGCTATTACTAATTCATGTCGCCTTCCACTTCTGCCACTTACATTAGCTGGAGGTGTCTTTGGAACTGTGAGCAAAAAGGAAAAAAAAAGAACCAAAACAGAATGTCCAAGTTATTGAAGTTTTCCCCATAGTAATAAGTTTCTGCAGAAGACATGAGACTGTTAAATCAGAAGAGAAATAACAAACAGAGCACTCTGTGGTAAAGAAAATTTGCCCAAGTTTCATTTCAGAGAATTCCACAGTCAAGCTGGTAAACTCAGACAAAATATAAGCTGAGAAGAAAAATAACATTGGAATAAAAAGCTGCTTAAGCACTATGTCTTCTGCAGATTAGTCAAAATTTCAGTGTACAGATCATCTAAGAGATAAAACAAAAATTAACTTGTTAACATTTGTATTTTTAGAATAGACAAGTCAAAATCAAATGCCAGGGAACCTGACATATTTCAGACTTCAGGTAAAATCTTAGGACATAAATAATATGTTTCTACTATTTCCCAGGTCATTAATGATTTAGAATGTTTTAGTTCTTATAAATCTATTCTTGTATGCTTTACCAGGAAGCAAATTTTCAGAAATTTTAAAGTAACCATCCTTAAACATTCCTTATAATTTCTTGCAAAATGCTTGAAGCAGCCCTACCCACAATTCTTTAGAAACTGAGACCAACACTATGTCTTTAAAAGCACATACAAGGAATAGATGAAATTCTTTGGAAGAAATGATAACTATCATCATCAGTGTGAATTGGGTTATCATATTTTGTAAAACTTCAGAAATCTTAATTGTTCCCTTGGAATTGTATAATTTCTTTTCTCTTACTTAGTGCCTCTAATGAAGCTCTAAAATGACTAATATCTTGAGTTCATTTGCTGTGAGCATGTAATGCTTGCATTCTTTATTTAATTAAATATGTCCTAAGATATAAACTTTCTCTTTTCTTCCTTACAGCAGTACATAGGTCATTGGTAGAAATGTACCGTAAGTCATTAACTATTAAGGCCTTATTGCATGCTGTTTTATTGCATTGCATAGCTTATTTATTGAGTAGCACTATGCCTTTGAAGTATATAAAGAAAAATAAATCTAAATAAATGTACACAGTCCTCTCTATTTCCCGTGTTGATCATTAACAGCTTAAGTTCAATGAAAGTACAGTTTTTACTAGATCCTGGAAGTTCACATAAAATTTCGGAATTCATCTGTGTAGTGTTGTTTTGAACTCTGAACTCCCCTTTAAAGAACATAAGCCCAATTCTTTTTTTTCTCATAAATGATGCAAAATCACAAAGCTTATGAATTTCTTCTGATTACACTGTTGTAAATGAAGTAAGAGCCCTTTTATCTGTGGTTCTTAGCAGATTGATAGGGGAGAGTTCTAATGTGTGAAACATCTCTCCGATAAAGCTGGATTCATCTAGCAAACATGAAGCCTTTGAATCTTTTCTTCCTTCCTTCCTTCCTTCCTTCCTGGATGTAGAGGAATGCAGTGAATGCAGAGCTTTGGGATGGTTCATCCCGTCCAAAGATAACTGTCTAAACACTGGGAAGATATGAACTAGTTTAAATTAAGATCTAATCTTTCATGGCAAAAAGTTACTCAACTTTTCCTTTCAGAAACAGAATTATACAACACTGAATGGTGAGGAATTGTCCTCTGGTTAAATTAAAAAAAAAAAAAAAAAAAGAATAAAAACAATCAGCGTGTAACACTGGGTTGAATGTTCTACAGTGAAAAGATGCAGATGAAGAATCATCTGCCAGTTAATTAATATGCGAAAATTATAATGCCATGTCTAATGGAGCATATTTAAACCTTTAAATATGGTTTAAATTTAGCACCCATTTTTCTCCTGCTTTTCTAAGATATTTTTGGTTAAGTTATAAAGATAAATGAAGTTTTTATGTAGGTGCCATGTTACTGATGAAGAATTACCTGCCAGTTAATTAATATGCAAAAATTATAATGCCATCTCTAATGGAGCATATTTAAACCTTTAAATTTTTCTCTTGCTTTTCTAAGATATTTTTGGTTAAGTTATAAAGATAAATGAAGTTTTTATGTAGGTGCCATGTTACTGATGAGAGAGTATGCTGTACTCCTTTGAAGTAACATGACGGACTTATTTAACCAACAGCGGCCTCTTTCTAGAGTTTTCTTGTTAACAGCTTTGCAGACTGAAGCCCCATTTAAACGAATAAACGTTAAAAGAATAAAACTGTCAAAACAATGAATTTCTTTTGCATCGAACTAAAATGTGCATTCACACATCCAAACACTCTCAAATGAGTAACCATTAAAAGGATAAATGTGTCAAAGGAATAAATTTCCTTTGCACTGCAGCAAAGCCGAGTGTACACAGTTAGACGAGGACATTTTGAAATGAGTAACTTAAGTGAAGAAAACTATTAAAAGAACGTATTTTTTTCCAGGCACAGAGGTTATATGTTAGCAACTCTTTCAGGAACATCACCTTTATATCAGTGTTATATCTGAATTTACTCACTCATAACCTAAGTTTATTGCCATGCAATTAGTGACTTCCCAATCTTTAAGTTGTTAATTCTTGGCAGTGACACTCATGGAGATGCACTTGCACCAAATACGCAAGTATGATGACTAAACTTGGCTCCCGGACACAAGATCTATGTGTGGGGGGACAAGGATATTAGGACCTTTTTTCTTTAGTGATTATCAAAGCTGAGAAATTCAGTATTGTTTCTTCAGAGTAAATACACCCCAAGTAGTAGGGAAGAGCTCTGCCGTGTTAATATATCTCATTTAACAAGAGATGAGAGAATGTCACCTACTAGAAAACAAATCACTCCTTGGCTTAGCACTGGTCCTTAGGATCATAAAATATGACTACGTTTATCTTGTTCATATGGCTGTAATTCCGATCAAAGCCATCTCATTAGCCACTTTGCCAGCTACCTATTCTCACTTGCCTCCTGGTTTATTATTAGACTGTAAGTCCTTTGCGATCAGGTCAACTCTTCTTTTCTTCAGCCACTGGCAAGGTTGGAAGCTAAAAGCCAGGTATCTCTGTTGTTCTGGTAATGTGAACAGCAAATAGTACTAAAAATGTGTTCTGAAAGACCTGGTGACTACATGTGGGTCACAGTAAATAATGAGTGTATGCTGGCACACGTTAATGCTGAAACCCCTGCTTAAGGCACACAGACAGAAGTCTTCAAATGACTTTGCCAGGAATTTGATTTGAACAGAAACAGCAGGATTTGTTTCTTGTTCTCCATTTTCATGGAAGTACTATGATATTCTGAAAAGGAAAAGGAAATTAAACACTATTAAAACTTATCTCCCCTAAACCAAACAAAAACCCCTTTAACATTCTATCTAAGAGCAGTTGCGAAGAATGGAGCCCTCAGCAGCCCTATGAAACATTGGACAATATGATTAAAATATAAATGAAGGTGATATGGAAATGTAAAGCTTATACGTGAAGCCACGGCGAATTGTTTAATAATTCCTGTGTATCTCATCATTACAAACTAAATATGCATAAAAAGCAATGTTTTTTGTTTAGGACAAAGTGTATGCACAAAACTGATGCTGCTGAGGGTTTTGTGTATGGGAGCAGTGGTTATAAAGTGCTGAAGTGCTAACAATGCCACCTACATATTTTAAATCTGGATTTAAATGTAACTTTTGGAAAGATTTTGGAAGTGGTGGGTAATACCGTAGCTATGAATCCATGAACATTTTGGGTAGATGCTAGCTTTTCTTTTAGAGTTCCACTGTGTCCTACACCTTGAAAACTGCTCTATGCTTTAATGTGCTTAAATTAGGTATTTGGTTCAGAGTTTTAAAAATTCCCCTCTCCTTTCTGCACGGAGGATGCATTTTCTGGGGTTTTTTAATGAAAACTGGATTCTGGTAGACTGCAAAGATGAACCCATTCAGAGACTTTTGGTACTCGCTTTTGGGCAATATATTGAAAATTATTAAATATTTCATTTTGACATTATAACAAGTGAAACATACCCATTTGTTTTTTAAAAAGAGGTATAACTTGTATTTTACTTCAGTTTTATTTAAAAATAGAAGAATTAAAACTGGAAAGACAAATCAGAATACTTTGTTTTGAGTTGGCAGAGATTTTAAATTTTTATCCAAAATTATTATTTTAATTTGCTAAAGAAAATAAAGAAAATCTACATTTTGTTTAAAATCAATTTTATTCTCCCCATTTGTACTTCAGTGAGTGAACTGAAAAATGCTTTAAACGGCTCTAGTTCTAGATTCCTTTCCTTATAGAAAAGAATATAAAATGTCACTGGAAAAACTGAAAGTACTTGAAAAACAGTTAATCTTCTTTTTAACATTCCCATCTTGTAAAGAAATTTTAAAAAATAATTGCATGATTAATTAACCATTTTAAAGTGTTTTTGTTTTGTCTTTTTTTCCAAGGAGATGTCGAGTGGCTTTTTTGAATTCTGTCTCTTTTATTATGAAAATAAATAACAGATTCTTCATTTTCTAGTGTGTCTTAATTTTTGTGCAGAACAAAACTATTTAGTGACCAAGATTACAACTGATTACAGTATTGCTGTAGAAACATGTGGCTAGATTTAGTCTCTATACTTCAGTTTTGCAATCTGAATAAGTGAGATAAAGGGAGGACAAAGAGAAGTAAGAAAGAGCCTTACCAGCCTCCAGTTTTTAGAGTAAGAAATGTTAACATGAGCAGACCAAATTTACAGAGTTTTCAGATAAGCAGCTGAGTCTAGATTTCCCAAATCCCAGTTCTATACTTTAATCACATGGTGTTTCTTACTCTGGTTGAATCCTGTATTCATGAAGATATTTTCCACATAGATATTTTTTTGTATAAATTCTGAAACACCTTGTCAAATAAATTAAAATGAAACAAAATGTTGATATTGCTACACTTTTTGGGGAGATGAGTTATTAAACTTGGCTTTAGTCCTTAAGAAAACATTTGCTCAAGGAATAGTTGCAGTTATTTATTTCTTTTACAACTTTTTATATCTTTTAAGATACAGATGTAGTTTGAAAACCAACTCTTCTTAGCTGTGAAAAGGTTTGAGTGGGTAGAAAATGATTTGTTTGCCAGCTCAACAGAACTTCCTCATGTGAGGACCAAAGCAACACCACATTCAGCAGTTTTTTCTTCTTGGTTGTTTTCCTTTATGTATCTATATATCTATATATCCATATATCTATATACCTGTACATCTATATATATCTATATATCTCCTGCAGTACACATCTGAAAAACAGAGGGATGTTAAGTGAAAAACCTTTCAATGTGTGAAAGGCCAGCCCTCGAGTTCTCACCCTCACAGGAAAACATTTCACATCTCATCTGTTCAGGAATAAAATGAAAAATGTGCCAGCATCTCAGAACTGCATGATGCACTGTACTCAACTGTTGGAAAATAGGGATGCTCCAACTGGTCTCAGGATCTGCATTTCTGTTGTTCTCGTTTACTCTGTATTTTTAATATTTGTAATTTCGTAGGAGATAGAATTCAGTTCTATTCACTGGTAATAGTGTCATCCATAGCTGCGGGACTCCAAATCACCACATATAGGACTGAAATCTCAAAAGCGGTGGCACATATGCCAGAGAACCAATTTCTTAGCTTTCCTGTTATGTCTTTCAGTCGCACACACATTTGGATTCTTTGTCACTATGTATTGACTATTAGTTTGAGCCTGCAATATTATGTTAGTAGCCTATTTGTTCTAAATATACCCAAGCAGTCAATGATTACCGTCTACTTTCTCTTCTTCTTTTGTTTTTCCCTATGGAAAAGTACATTTTCTACAAAGGCTTTAGCCCAGGTAATCATCTCCAAATATCACAGATACAGCAGGTTCTTAACGTTTTCAAGAGCAAAAATAGCTATGATAATGGGAAAAGCTGAAACTTCTTTTATACAGGTCACAAATGAATAAAACACCACCAACACCATCAACAAAAAACCCCAAACAAAGCCAGTCTAAAACAGGTAACTTTTTTCCTGGGACAGAGCCATTTCTTGTTATGCTATGAAGAAATTCTACCTGAGAATAAGGGCAACATAATGGAAATAAGGGCTTATTAAAAATAAAGCCTGTGTACAATCTGCTACTAATAGAGTGCATTACATTGCTACTTCATAAAATCAAGTTTGCATGCATGATTAGCAGGTTAAACTTTACTCAATTTCTCTCTCCCCATGTTTCCCCATGAATAGATAATGTAATTGATGCTTTGCCCCCAGGCTTCAAATGCCTGACTGCTTTAGTGGAATGCCAAACATGTTTAAATTCATGTTATTGGCTCTTTTCACCTTGTGGACCTCTAAAATATGTATCAAGGCTAGAACTGACAGAAATGCAGCAGCTGGCTATAAGTTAGATGTGCCAGAAAATTGCAGTATTATCCATTCCGATGAAAGTAGCTATGAAAAGCAATCATGTTAACTAAATACAAAGTAAGTAACAAGATTAGGGTTTAATTAGAAAATTAAAGCAAGTGGAAACCTGTTTATTATTCTGTTGATTTCCCTACGCATCCCAAGTATTGCTTCCACGGGTATTTTTAGATAATGGACTAATATAAAATATATATAAAATATAAATCTTGTGGAAGAAGTGATAAAATAAGTGAGGTGTGGGGAGAGAAAAAGACTTTAGTCTCCGGTCAAATTAGCTTGTGCCATTGCATTACAGATGCCAATTTTCATTTAAGTATAAAACGATGGAAGCAGAATCACACATTTTCTGCCTCTGTGGGATGTCTATACAGCTATCATTCAGCCTTGTAGATCTCAGCTCTCACTTAAACATGAGCCACAGTCACTCCCTCTGCTAAGAGACCGATATTTCTGGAGTTTCACCCAGTGGAGGAGTAGCCTGCCTTTTTTCACCTGTGGGGCACATGTAACACGGCTGCCAATAGCCAGGTAATTCTGCCTAGGTCATGAGTAGAGAGGTTGATGCCATGGTCTTCCTGAAATATGATGTCTTTTCACATATGTGCCTTTTAATAATTGAGATCTATGATATTAGAACTGGAGCCCATGTTAATAGAGATTTTTGCTTGAAGCTTTCAGATAAAAAATTAGTAATAGAGAGATCCTGAAAAAGAATAGATCACTGGGTAACACTAAGATAGATATTAATGTGCTGATTTGCAAAACCATGTATGAAGCCCAATGAAAACTATTACTAGCTTTTCTGTGTCTGACTTTGGCATCTGAAAACTATACCAAGGGTGATAATTAACCCAGTCCCTGAAAGAGCTGTGCCAGAGGACAGAGCTAAACAGGCTCTTGGCTTCAGGAGTATCTGGAGACCAGGAAAAAGTGACTGCCTGCGTGAAACAGATCATGAAGCCTCTGGCATTTCGAGAGTGCCACAAAAAATTATAAGCAGCATGTTATTTTACAAAGAATTATGTGTGTAACAGGGTTTTTTATTGTTTTTTTTTATTTAAAGCAGAGTCTATTGTGTTATTTTTCTGACTTTACAACTCTTTGCAGGTTCTAACAAATTGGGAAGTTATATCTTATTGTAACTCCTGTCTTCTTACTCCCTCTATAGAATAAAGAAATGAGGCTGCATATATTTTTTTATTAAAAAAAACCCAACCACAAGACCCACAACCATTCACAACTGAAACAGAAACCAAACTTTTGAAATTGAGGCGATGATGAGGACAACAGATTTCTGCTGTTGTCATGCCATGTTAAGCAAGCACACCAAATAACATCAGCTTCCATTTCTCTGAAGGCTGTTAAGTTGTTTTACTGGCACCGGTCTGGATTTCAATGTCATGCTACAAAACACTCCCTTCTAACACGACATTTGTGCAGCTGTAACTCTGGTAGCAAAAAGGTATTCCTAACCGGGAAGCTGAAAGTGCGAGGAAGCATCTAGTGTGGCCTTTTTCCTATTTGAACTAATATGTTCAAATATGTTCAATAAATACGATTTACTATTCAAGAAGACCTGCATTATTATCAGCGACAGTGCTGCTGATCAGGAGGAGCCCCGTGTACTGGAGTACAGATCATTGCTACTTGAGTTAAAGACTTTGTTCCTTCCGATGGCAGCAATACTGCAGCATTACCCAGAATTTAATACCAATCGCCAGGTGAAAATACACCACATGCTGCATGCTTTGACTCTCCCACTTTTTTTTTACTTATTATTATTATTTTGATTTATTAATTCATTTTTACAGAGCTGAAGTTGCAATGCTTGTCCAAAGGAATATTGAAAATGGATGTGCATGAAAAAGACCTTCTCTAGAGTTGCAGGGATACGTTTTAGTAAATACAGCCTTTGTTTGGTAAACAGTGGGAAAGAAGAAGAAGGAACCTAAAAACATGACAGCTAGATGAGATCTAACACTTTCAAACTACAGTTTGTGTTGAAAACATTTGCTCACAGCTTAAATACATGTGGTTGGTTAAAAACCTGAACCATCCTTTCAAAAACAGGGAACATATTAATAAATCTGAAAGGACATAATCCCAGGGGTGCAACCTATTACATGGTAAACTTTTTCCAGAATGTTTGTGTCCTCTCTAATCTGTACCTCCTGAATAAATAGAGGTTATTCAAACATTTGGGTCCAGCAGAATTTGCACTGCCAATGAAATACGGTACAAAATCAGGGAAAGAAGAATGGTGGTGAAATAATTTTTTTTTTAAATAATTTGAAATAAAAGTAGCTCATGTTTTTAATTTCATTTTCCTCTCCTTCTTTTCTTAATGGAACAAGATATGAAGCACCTGAAGCTTCTGCTATAAAGTTATCGAGTTTCACACTGTGGGGAGCTTGCAGAAGATGAGGGGGAGAGTTGGAAAAGAACATGCATGAATGGGAATCAAATCACTTCAGTACAGTTCTGTGGTTGCACAGTGAAGTTTAATATCAGCTAGCAACTACGCAGTTATTTAAAGTAGAAAAAAATTATTATGTCTTAAAACAGCTGAAGAAAGGTTTGTTAGACTTCATCTGAAACAGTGCATCCAGTTTTGGGTGCCACAATGAGAAAGACATTGATCAACTAGAGCAAGTTCTGAGGAGGCCACTGGGATGGTGGGGCTGGAGGACTTGCCTTGTGGGGAGAGGCTGGGGGAGCTAGGCTTGTTCAGCCTGGAGCAGAGACGGCTTTGGGGGATCAGCAGCCCCCAGTGCTTATGGGGATGTCATTGAGGAGACAGAGATGAGCTCTTCATAGTGATGCAGGGTGGGAGGGCAAGAGACACTGGTCATAAGTTGAAATAGGGGGAGTTCTGACCGGATACATTGAAAGAACTATCACAGCGAGATTAGTTATCTGCTGACACAGGTTGTCCAGAAAGGTTGTGCAATCTCCCTCCTTGGAGGCTGCAAAGACTCAGTTGGACAAAGTCCTGAGCCACCTGCTCTGAAGCCAGTTTACCCAGTGTTGAATGGGAAGATGGGAAGCTGGACTACAGACCTCCTGAGATCCCCTCCAGCCCCAGTTATTCAGCTGATTCTGTGGAATCTAAGAAAATCAGCCTGAACCTTCTACTGTGAATGTTTATGCGTTGCATATACACACACCAGTGAACTATGGAGCTGAGGCACAAAATTAACATACCTTAAAGGATAAGAATTTTGTTTCAGAATGAGGGGTGGACACATTTTGGTATTGCCACTTGTAATTCTTACAATCTCCTTTAATGAGAAGACAGAGTGCAACACAACTGCTGTATTTGTCCAGAATATTTACAACTACAAAATCAGTTATACTTTCAAATTCAAGTGGAATTCTTGAATTTGGCACTCTTCTATTTAATATGATCAATAAACTACTTACAAATTACTCAGCTAAAGAAACATAAAAACAAAATTAAAACTCTCTATGCCTCCTAAATAACAAAGAAGAATAAACAATAATCTGAAACTGTTCTGAGATACGGTTCTCTTCTAAGGTTTTGTTCAAACCCTATATCTATCTTTTTCTGCCTCTTAAAACATGTGTCCCTAATTGCCTAGGGATTTTTTCTCAGATTCCCAATCCTTCTTTATCTCCTTTCATTCTGCCTAAGTTACTGTCAATGACTGAAAAATTTCCAAGACCACTGCAATTGTCAAGAGACCCAAATAAGATATACAACGTTTTTGCTGGGCTCCCAAAGTACCACCCCAGTTAGCAATATAATGAAACTTCTGTAAGCGCGCTAACAGTTCATGGTAGAGTGTGATGACAAAGAAACACTTTAGACCACAAGGTATTCCAAATTAAGCAGCTTCCCTGTCTTGCTGAAGAAATTTCTGTGCACCTTCAAGGAGAGAAGTTGTGAAGAATAAGGGGGAAAGACTGCTTGGGAGCAGTTGCGTGAAGAGGCTGAGAAGCAGCCTGCAATCAAAGAACAGTGGAAGCCTGACAGAGGGCAGGCAGCAATGGCTTAAGTGTAAGATGAAGAGTAAGGCAGCCCAGATGGAGGACAGCAGAGAATGGGTTTATTTGAAATTTTGGTAAATTAAAACATATTCCTGTAATTAAAACAAACTGTCTCCCCATTACAAAGAATATCACCCTGGGACAGCGATGACTGAACACACAGATGTGTACTAGGGAGAAGAGAATAGTTCTATTGCCATATTAAAATAGTTCTTGTTTCTGATAGTCCTGGAAAATTAACTTTTTTATACTCTTCTTACCTGCTTCGTTGGTTCTGATCACTCGTGATGGTGCACTTGGGTCTCCGGTCCCAATTTTGTTGGTTGCTACAACTCTGAACTCATACTCCACCCAAGGGTTCAGTTCAACAGCCATAGCAGACTCCATGTCACCACTTATCACATCTGGAACTGCAGACAGTAAAGAAATGTGTAGGTCACTCAGAAACCTGAAGCACACATGCAGTGTCTCAATGGCAAGTGGACTTTGTGATACAATATGGCCATTAGAAATGGCAGACATCAAGGATCTAATGTCAGAAATCACAGCTAGGTTTTTGGCACTGTGGTACTCCTGCAAAGACACGGGTTGAAGGATATAGGGGAGAGCTTTCTGCTTAGTCACAGATGCATCATGGCAGGTGTCTTTGTGTTGTCCTTTGAGAGCTGTTGCTAAGTAACATGAAAGGAATGAAAAAAGAAAAAAAAAATCAGTGTTTTTAATTTATCATTTTTCTCTTAAGAGTATCTGTTCCTGCAGTTGTCGGTGGTTGTTATTATGATGATCAGGAGTTCTGAACAGTCTACTTGTGCTGTTTGAAAGTTTTTCTCACCTGTTTTCACGGTCTGCCAGCCAAGAGAAAATGGACTGCGTGCTTGCAGGTTGTAGAGGGAGATAGGGCTGTGATTGTCTGCCCCAGGACTCCAGGAGAGTGTTGCTGTGGTGTCTGTAATTTCCTCCACTATTACAACCCCTGGGGGACCAGGAGGACCTAGAAGTAAAGTGGAATAATCAAACAAACCACACCATCATCACGGATGAGCAGCAATAATACAGGAGGTGCATTCTGTAGGTACTCAGTGGAGTTCAATATCCATGAAATACAAGGATTAAAATGCACACTACTACATCACGGAGATACCTCATTTCCATGATTTCTGCTGGTAAATTGTGATTGTTTCTACTCTTTAAATGCTGTGTGGGTGAGTATCAATTAACTTGTTAGAGTGACAGTGGAAGAACTAGAAATAGAAACAAATTTTTAAAAAATCGTCCGTTATAATTGTTCGGAACCTAAAATTAAAGGAAAAGAAGAGCAACTTTAAGAAGTATCCAGGCTAGACTCAACAGTCACAATCACATCTTCTCTTTATGTGAAACTTGTCAGC
>NW_010515705.1:37469-42127 GCF_000687285.1 Phaethon lepturus
CAAAATGAAGCACAGGTGGATGTGCTTCTTGAAGAACAATAATATTGCTAATAACTGAATCAAGAACACAACATTCATCCTTTTTCTCAAATTCACTCATTCAAGGAGACCACCTGGTTTACTATCCTGCTGGAAATCCATTAACCTTTTGATTGAAAGCTATTAAAAACAAAACAAAACCCAAACCCAAATATTTTGAAGGTTGATAATTATTATGATTCCTTTAAAAAGAAACAAAACCCCCACAACTTCTCACTTGATAAATGAAAAGATTATTTATTCCACTTAGAGGCACCAAATGAGAATATGCTAATCATCATTTGTACAGCCATGTGACTGATCCAATAAGTGAGGACTCTGGTAGCAAACACGACTTTGCAAAGAAAAATCATCAGTGGCTCTAACATCCCACTCCTACCCCCAATTTTCTTCTTTAATTTTGCCTGATATTGTTATTACTGGTGTTTGAAAACGTTGTCCATTTGCACTGGCCAAACTAAATCGGAGACAAGGTTCTCCTGGTTCAGAATCCTCTTCCACAGTTGTGGTAATCAGATCTTTAGGGCAAAATGTGCATCTCTCTCATAGATAAATGCAGAATAAACATCTCTCTTGTGGTTTCTTATATTTAAAAGCTTATGTAAGTCCTGAAGGACAGGACTTAATAAGCCTATAAAATATTAATATTATTAATAGCTATAATTATTTATGATAAATCTGGACTTTATTGGCATCCAAGCCCCTTCTGATTCTTTTCCATCTTTCTGTTGTTGAAGGCTGAAGTTTTACTTCAGCTCCGACACAGCTGGAGGACTGTGAAATCAGAAATGCCCTACTGGACACTTTCTCCCAAAATGAAACTGCAGGAAGAGTGGTGATGGAAACAGCTTAACTAATAGAATGCAATTGCTGCTACATTTTTGTGGGAGCCTGGTGGTGTTTGCATGTATCATGAGCTGTAGTGGAGCAGGTCCTTTGGATACCTCCATTGCCATGAGCTCTGGTGAGTGGTGTGGTCCCACTTGCTGAACTGTCAGAGCTCAACACCTGCGGGTCAGGGTGGCAAACACTTGGGTCTGATGCCTCCATTTGAAGTGGCAGTTGTAGCCAGAATTTCTGCATTACTGAGCTCAGCATTATGATATTTTAGTGTTATTACATACAATCAAATCTTTTGCTACCTAGAATCCTTAGTCCATGAGTAGAAACAAATTTATCTAAACATAAAAGGCTAAAAGAACCCAGTAACTGAAATATTTTTAGTTCCTGTGATTTTTTGTCATTTGCAGCTGCAAACAGCTTTCTATTTCCTCTTATATGCTTTCAACAGAAGCATGTTTACATGAACTATGACAACAATATGATCAGAATTTTGTAATAGTTGGGCTCGATAGTTTCAGAGATATTGAATCCTTTAAATGAGAAAGCAATTTACACAATTCACTTGTCTCTGCTTGACAATGATCTACAAGCAACTAATTGACACTAAAATGTGGGAAATATATGACATTTAGAAATAATAACAGGAAAAAAAAGACAAATGAATGTTTGAAATTCAAGGGATTCAATTCCTTCAATTCCAGGATGAATTCAGTAAAGTTTAAAATTATGGATGTGTGATGGAAGAAGATTGTCTCCACAACACATTGCAGTCCTCTTCACAGGAGCCCAGGGTACAGAAGAATAGGAAGAACAAGGTTTTCCACTTCCATGGGTGATGAGCTGGGAGTCTCTCCTCTTCCCTTGCTTTGCCTGCTCAGCAGGATTGACTTCACCTCTGTCAGTGCCTTTCTTCGGGTCACGAGCAGTGCTGGGGTAAGACGGTGCCACCCTTTGGACACCTTGTAACTCTTGGCCTTCTGGAGTCCCATCTTCATTTGCAGTTGCTTTTCTTCCTGGGAGAAAACATGGCAGAAAGATGTGTCCTCAGCACTCCTGCCTTCTGCCAAGTGTTTACTGTTCTTTGATGAGAAGCACCAGGTGAGACCTTCATCTCAGAATAGCAAGTCCTGGGGCTAATTTAATAAAATAGGGTGATCTTCAATCTCCATCATCTATTGTTTCAGGCTATCTGTTGATGTAGGAAAATACTAGTGAAATTTTTATTTGTAGCCATGAGGGAAAGTTTAAAGGAAAGCTGGGATCTTGATACAATCATATGCTTTCACTGGGTTGGAGCCCTAGGCTCAGAATTATATCATGGTCCCAAGCACAAACAAAATTAAAGGGAAATATTTTAGTACTTTTCCTCGATGACAATATTTCTCCCATGCACACTGAACGTTGTTAAAGAGTTTCTAGCCACTGTATTATAGGCAAAAGAACAAGCGACTTGCTTATATTAAAGGATGTAAAATATTTTTATGTAGACGTCTCCTGCTAAATTCTCAATATATTTTGTTGTCGGAGTTCTCTCATGTTTTTTAAACCTTTTAAATGCATTCCTAGGTGTGACAATGTGTCATTATGCTTTCTGAGATGTGTGCTCTTACACAGTCTGCAGGATGACTGCTAAAAAGCATTTCCATTTCCAACAGCAGGCACTCTTGAAAGCAGATTAATAAAGGACAAAAGCCTCAGTGATGACAAATGTATGACAGTTAGCCAGGACCTGAGTGCTATGCAGATGTCACTCATTTTGGTAGAAATCTCATTAAATTTTATGCTTGGATGTAATCATTCATGGTGTCAGCTGGATGGCTAATGCAGAAAAGCTTTTCTCCCAAGGGCTGTGTTATTGTTCAGGATGTCTAAAACAATTTTTTAGATGGGAATAGCCAATTGAGGAAAAAATGCACGGTCTGCTCAAATGCTTCTCTGGAAACTACACAGAAAATAACTGGTCATAAATGCACTACAGTGCAGTCGACCTTCATAAAGAAGACATTTGGGCCTGCGATAGACTCTTATGCAGCAATAGGAGCACTGGAAACCCAGCATCAAGGATATTAGTCAGTTATCTTCTTTCGGAGCAATTCCATAGATTGATACTTCAGTTCAGGACATGCGTGGCTGCATTTTGGCAAACTTGTTTTATGTGTCTTTTTATTGTTGGAATGATCATCCTGAGAGGTCCTTTCGATTACTTGCCACGGTGCAATGTTAATGTGAGAGTTCTTGAAAGACTATTACCAGTAATAGCTGTAGTCATTCAGTGAGGCAGTGCCCTTTCCTATGAATCCCAGAATGCGCACTGATTTACTCCACTGCTGCTTGACCAGGGTAATTCTTGCTTTTACTGAACAGCTAAGAAGCCTGACATGTAGCAGTTCATGAACACAGATTTCTTGACCTGAAGATTTTGCCTCCTGAATTACAAGGTGTACTGGTTTGTCATCAAGAAGAAGAAAGGTCAAGAAAAAGATGAAAAGAAAGAGGCAGCAACTACAGAATAATGGAAAAGGTGCTTGATAAAACAGGAGCTTGACTGTTGTAGCATAAATCATTCTTGCTGCGCACACCTATGGCAGATGACGTGTTTGCATATGGTGGGGAACAAGAGGATGGAGACACAGTTCATTGTATAGTAAATGCGATAGGCACTATGGCTTTGGTGGATACATCTGTATCCCCAGTCCCTCCACGTGTGGGGTACCCAAGTGGTTTCTGTAAGGTAGCTACATAAGGGCCCTGGGCAGATGGAGAGGTTATACCCCAACTAGCGACAAGATAGACAGGGAGGTTAGACTCAGGGTTGGAAGGTAAGAAAGAGAAAACATTGGTGTTCTAGTCTTGACTCATTCCAGGGATGAAGGTCAGCAAAAATCCTTGGTGTCCTGCCTTGAGAAGACCTTTGGTGGTACATATATCATGTCATGCTCCTTTGCCCTGATGACTTCTCTGCCTTGTACAAACCTAAAAATAGGGGATTTGGGCAAGGCAGCCTTGAGAGCTGCTGCGTGTTGTGAGCTCAGATGCCACACTACAGTCCAGAACCTCTGAACTGCATCTTTGTGTAGTGTCAGTTGTGACTTGACACAAAATCACAGAATGACAGAATCATTAAAGTTGGAAAAGACCTTTAAGATCATCAAGTCCAACCATCAACTCAACACCACCAAGCCCACTAAATGATGTCCTGAAGTGCCACATCTACACGTTTTTTGAACACTTCCAGCGACGGTGATTCCACCACCTCCTTGGCCAGCCTGTTCCAATGTTTGACCACTCTCTCAGTGAAGAAATTTTTCCTAATATCCAGTCTAAACCTCCCCTGGTGCGACTTGAGGCCGTTTCCTCTAGTTACTTGGGAGAAGAGACCCACATCGCCACAACCCCCTTTTAGGCAGTTGTAGAGAGCAATGAGGTCTCCTCTCAGCCTCCTCTTCTCCAGACTAAACAACCCCAGTTCCCTCAGCCGCTCCTCATAAGACTTGTGCTCCAGACCCCTCACCAGCTTCGTTGCCCTTCTCTGGACACGCTCCAGCACCTCAACATCCTTCTTGTAGTGAGGGGCCCAAAACTGAACACAGGATTCAAGGTGCGGCCTCACCAGTGCCGAGTACAGGGGCACAATCACTTCCCTACTCCTGCTGGCCACACTATCACTGCTACAGACCAGGATGCTGTTGGCCTTCTTGGCCACCTGGGCACACTGCTGGCTCATGTTCAGCCGGCTGTCAACCAGCACCCCCAGGTCCCTTTCCGCCGGGCTGCTC
>NW_010515705.1:42235-42613 GCF_000687285.1 Phaethon lepturus
TCCTGCCCTCCAGCAGATCAACACTCCCACCCAACTTGGTGTCATTTACAAACTTACTGAGGGAGCACTTGATCCCCTCATCCAGATCATCAATAAAGATGTTGAACAAGACCGGCCCCAGCAGTTCTGGTCCATGCTGCCTCATTCACTCTGCAATCACAGTGTAGGCACCAGCACTCCCAGAACTGCACGGGTCTCTCTCAGGCACTGAGTTTGTAAACATCACCACATCTGACTTGTAATTTTTGTACTTGTTTCTAGATTGAAGTCATAGATATGAATTAAATTGATGTTTGTAAAAAAGTTTCTTAGTCTTAGAACAAATGATCTTTTTAAACTCTGAAACCCCACCTTTTTAAAGATATGAACCTCTTTCCC
>NW_010515705.1:42644-49414 GCF_000687285.1 Phaethon lepturus
TTCACACCACTGAAGACATTATAACAAAAGTCCTGTTACAAGATCAGATTTCTGGAAATGTTTTGGTCTGGAGCCTGTGGATTAAAGGTGTGATGCTTCATCTACAGTGATATACTATTTTCTAGTATCGTAAAGATTTCAGCTACACTGGTATACTGAAAAGGGCCAAAGCACAGATCTGAGCTCCAGCACCGATGCTATGCACTGTTACGTTGTCAGCCAGTCCCTATCGTAATTTCAAACCTGTACAATTATGACTTTCCCAGCCAATGCCTTGGCACAAGTAGTGGATTGCCATGGGCTGGGGCAGATCCCAACAGGCAGTTTGTTATGCCCATCCTGTTTTGAGAGGAGAGGGGTACTGGGAATACAACTGTGTGGTTGGGAACTCTGCTGTACCCATTGGCCTCGGGAAGCAGTTTACTATTATGGACATATTCTGAGTCCAATTAAAGGGGTCTGTGCTTAGAGCATCTTCCTGGCCTTTGTTACAGCTCAAACACAATTTCAAGGACCAGCAAGAATCTACTGACCTTGTTTATGTTCCATTTAAAAAAGTTGTGTTTGATGGCCTTTAAACCCAAGTGTTTGTCTTTAAGTTTTATTGGCAATATCACAACTGAAAGCAGCAGTGTGGTCAACCTAACCAGCAGTTCCTGCGTTATATTTGCTCCAGGTCAGTGGAGTTCAAAGGAAACATTACTTCTCCAAAAATATATCATGAGAGTGTATTTCTTGCTTATATTGGTAGTTTTGCGAGTCTGCAAAATGAATAGCTTTAACCTCTTTTTTATTTTTAGACCACAAAATGTGTACTCTTAAACAACAGTTTGTAGTCACAAAGGCTTTCATCCCTTCACACTACAGGATTGCTCTCTGCTCCATTTCAAGATCTTGCAGCTTCCAGGCAGCTGTTTGATCATAAAGTTCATTTTACTTACAGTAGGCATGCACAGTACATTTAGTTAGCTTTCAGTGCACAGTCTCAATATACATGTTAATACATTGTAGAAGAAAGCTGATTTTAATCTTATTTTTATGGAATCTTCTTTCCATGAGTGTTGTACTAATACTTGTATAGCTCAAAGGATTGTGATTAGCTTTGTGTGTGGCAATAAATTTCCAGAGGTGTACAGGATTGATGCAGAGAATTAAGAAGACTGTAAAATTATTCTTTTCTCTAGAAAAGCACAATGCCTACTGACATCCATAAAAATAGAAAACACATTTTGAGCAGTAAGAGTGGAAAGGATAATGAAAGCAAACAACAGTGAACAAACTGCTACTATAATATCCAAAAAATATCTGGCATCTAAATCTACTAAAATCCTTAAGTATGGACCAATGAGATAGTACTGGAAACACAGTTAACTGTATTAATGTTTACAGAGCACAGGTCTGTTTGTAATAGAACTGAGACCAATAAATTATTTATCTTTGAGTTTCTCATGAAACATACTTTATCATATGTGTAATACATAAAATATTTTTATATAAATTTATAAAGTATTAAAATTACCAGATGTGCTGAAACAATCTTTCACGTGATCATTGAGGAATACAAGGAAGCATGTAGAAATAATTTCCTCTGCATTTTATTTATATGACCTCTTTTTATTACAGAAGATGGCTTTTTTTTTTTTTTTTTAGTTAACACCTCAAGTTAAAAAATTGAGCAAACTTGTCTGGTTAGTAACATTACTGTAGTTCACCTGGAAACAGCTAACTGTCTTTTTCTTTGCTATGTTCTCCCAGACTTAGTTACCTTGCAGTGTCAACTTTTGCTACAGGTTACAGCTTATACTGTTTATATTGCAGAAAGTCAAACAGTGAATATGTCATTTTGGGACTAGTACCCTTTGCTCCTTTGCAAAACCAGAGATCAGCCTGCACTGTATCTAGAACAAGGAGATGGAGCAATCTGAAACCAAGTTTGGTAATTTGAACATGGTCTGGCTGCTCCACAGACTGTTGCAAGACAGTGTATAATGCAGCATCCAGCATCTGAGTAGTCTGCAATCAATGCTACTTTCTTGTGTATAATGTATCGTAAACCAGCTTTGCAAGAGTAATTTACAAATAGGATTTAAGTGATGGAACCTATTTCACAACTTAAAGTTACTGAACCCAGTAGTTTATTATGATAAAAAGCCTTCATTTATTAAATAAATATTAAAATACTGGAGACTTGGTACTGTTGATTAGGCACCGAAATTTTCAGTTTCATGTAAAAAACTCCTTTAGCTTCACAACCTTGTATTCCAAACTCAGTCATGATGATCCTAAAAAGAAATGTGGTGCACAAAAGGGATAACCATGAAAAGTAACCTGCATTGGCTTTTGTGGTGTCACTATCATCGCTAACAGTACAGAAGTTTATATAGAAAAAACCATTCACGCAGTTCTAAATGTTTGAAGCACTGTCCCCATCCAAATCAGATAACAGTATCACAGTAAATTTTGCAGTGATCCTCTAATCTGCATGAACCTCCCTGGTGTTCTCAGAAACTGCTGCTGCACCAGGAGTACTGCTCACCTCAGTGCAGGAGAATGGGATCTCTGCTCTTAAACTATAGGGAGCCTCACGCTGATCTTTGTGAGACCACGTTACGCTCCTGTGTGACGTTCCCAAATCCCACCGTTTTTCTTTGCCAAACTGTACAGATGCTTTTCTAAGCCAACCCTCCAAACTTGCAGAAGAAAGAGCAAGGAATATGCAATAACTGGTTTTGGCAGGGTATTTTTTACTCAAGATTTTCCTTATTGCAGCAGATGGGAAAGCAAGGCTTTACATGAGTTCATTAGAAACTGTGTGTTTCAAGAGCAAAGGGGTATTTTTTGCCAAAAGTGAAGGTAAGAAGTAGCCTTCTGCTCTTAGCTATGAGTTCTGCTGAAGGTCTTCAAAACATCCCTGTCTATGAGTAACAGATTCTGTATTGATGAATTAAATAAACATAAAGTGGAAAACACTGTTGAGCTTTTCTAATGTAGTTGATTGGACCAATGCAAAGTAATAAAGGTTAGCCCCTTCACAGTGTCAACCTTTTTTATGACAGAAGTATTCGGTGTTTTAAATGTCTCTGCAGTAAAACATGGTGGAAGCACAGGATCATGAAGATATCCTCAGTAGTGAAAATATGAATGCACAGATTTCTTCAAATCTCTACAGCATAACGGGGGAATAAGAATATAATAAGGCCTATTTGGAAGACAGGCTTTAAAAACCATATTAGCTTACCAAGAAGGCATTGTCTTGAGGAAACCTGACACATTGCTGGCTAACAAGATCACCTGAGACATCTGTGAGATGTAAGTCTCCTGGCTGGTACTTGGGTTTTTGGTAACCATGTTTATGATCATATCATTAGTGTCAGAACATGACATGCATATTTATCCTGTATTACAGCCTTCTGCTTTGGTAATCACTTCTTTGTGAAAAATCAGTATAGAGACAGCTCGACTACTGGTGTGCCAATGATAGCTGGAAATCCAGCCACGCTGAAACGTTCTGCTATTCTGCTTCTCCGCTACTTAACAGTCACTGAAAGTTGAAGATCTGGGTGGATAAATAAAGGCTGATAACCAGCCAAGCACGTGCCATGTGAAAACTATTCTTGGACTGATATCAAGAATGGTATTGACATTCATAAAAATCATAAATCACTTCTGCTTCTTAAATGGCTGATGACTTCATGTGCTGGGGAAAAGATTTGTTGACTATGTAGTGAATATCTATGTTCTCCTGGAAACATCCTTGTTGCATGGCAAACAGCTATTCTGCACATATTTTCCTTGGGTGAGCAAACAACAGACGGCATAAATGAAGAGAAATCAGGCAATGACTTGGTGTCAGGAATGTAAGTCCATAGTTGTGATTTTTATTGTATTCATTCAGTCCGCTAAAGCTATTTCTTTGAATATCAGACATCCGTAATTCCTGTTATGGGATTCCTCTAAAGTCGCACATTTGTGTGGGCCTAGTGACAGAATATTTACCACCCTATGTGAAAAGCTGTTTTCTCTTCTGGATGTCCTTCAGCTGTATCAGCCTTCCCTTTATATCTTTTTCTGCTGCTATGGGCTCTGATGACTATCTTCCAGAATCTTGCAGTGGCATTAAGGTTTTAGCACTATCTGCCTCATTGCCCTGCTGGAGGGCAAATCTGGTGCAGAGGGTGCATGTCTGTTATGTAACTTTCCCCTTTCCCAACATACAATTCAGTATATTGGCTTAAGCTCTTGACAATGGTTTCCCTGAGGAATATCTTCATTTTTCGGCAGTAGTCAACTCAATGAAAGAAGCAAATATGTGAGTTGCTGGAGGTTTGTTAATTGTGCCCTACACAGTCAGATTCTCATTTGTTCGTCTCTTGTTTTCTGTGCTCCTGGTTCCTCTGCCTCAGAAAAGGGGTTGAAAATGTTTTAATCCCATCTAACCTATTGCTTGCAAGTATAACAAGTGTCACTTTGAGGCTGGGTCTGAGACAGATAAAAAGAGATGTCCTACCTTGCAGATGAGCATTGCAGTCACTGAGCTAAGCTGTAAGTGGTTGGCATCACCTCTTCCGCCTTAAATCAGTCCTGGCCTTTGAACTGAACTCTCTCTCTCATCCTCCTTATATTTCAAGAGTAAAGGACTTCTCTTCTGACTTCCACAAAGTCAAGGTGTCTAGGGGATGGTGGATCTCAGATGGACGGATAAAAAATCATGATTTATTTTTTTAGATACCTAATAATAAGACCAACTTGTGATGATGAATTTTGTAGAACCATATTTTAGAGAGGAAATGCTTTTGCAAGTTAGGTAGTAGCCTACCTGAATATAAACAGATGATGTCAAGTATGTCAGGACAGCAAACCCCTGAAGGCCACTGTTGACTAGCATGAGACTACTGAAATAACCCATTTTGGAAACTTGCAGAGTAGAAAGTTGCTGCTATCTTAATTTCTTTTCTTGTTCACACACACACGAACACACACACACATATATGTACATACGCAGTAAATTCAGAAATCTTCTTGCACCATTAGTTCCTTTCTTGTAGATGGTTATACTTAAAAGAACTGAGATTTACTTGGCACTATTCATTCTCTGTTCTTCAGATTGTCTTTCACTGGTGTCATTTTTGCAATTTAACTTCTACTGTATAATGCAGAACAAAGAATAACAAGGGCAAAAATAGTGACACAGTTAGTTCCCTGGCATATATTCAAGGGATCTTCCAATAGAGCAACTAGCAAGAATGGTTTTGAAAAAGATAAATATGGTTTAAGGATGTTCCATGCTTTGTCCACCATAAATGATACTGAGACATCATAATTGCTTGAAAAGGCAGTGGTGAATGTCTGTCTGTTGAAGGTGAGTATGTTATGAGCAATGGGAGTCTGCAAACAGTTTTTTTCTCTTTCCTCCACCTGAAGAGGCTGCAGCAAGGTATAGCTTTCTTCCAAGCCCTTTGTAATAAAGTGCTAGAAAACTGTCCTTTGACTTAAAAATAATGAACCATCTGAATACATAATCCCATATAAATTTAGTCAGTTTACTAATAGCGATAATTCTGATATTCATCAATATCTAAAGGAGGGAAAATTAGGTTATTTTAATTTAATTTTTTCTGTATGTCCAATTTATTTCCTGTAGAAATAGTGTGAACAGAACATTTTTTGAATAAAAATTACAATGATATATTAAAAATACCAGATGAACCTTATGTTGTAACTAATGATTGAAATGCTGTTATACGCTGGTATGATATTATCAGCATTCAAGACTGGCATTTTCTGCAGAGGCAAAAGTAGAGATTAAGGTCAGAACAAGGATGTGCTGGAACTTTGCTTATATCGGTACTTCTAAGAGTTCATAAGAAAGCTTCTGCTATCTCAGTTTGGCCATAGGCTGCAATATTTAAAACACAAAGGTGTTTTGTAATTGTGTTTTGTATTGTGTTTACAATATCTAATATTGTAAAATATGAAATTATTTTACCTAGAAACTGTACTGGAAATAAAGAATAATATAGCTTTGGATTTCAGACTTTACTGCATAGTGGCAATGGGTTTTCTTCATGGACGATGACTTCCTCTGTCCGGTGGAATTCTTCAGAGTTCACTGAAACATTGACTGAAACGTGTTGCTGCTGGTCTCTTCACTTAAGCAATGTCTGGTACCTTCAAAAGCTAAACCTAGAGAAGTTTGAAAGGTTCTGCAATTTGGGATCATCAAACAGTGTCAAACTGCAGACCACTGAGTGCACTCTATAAACTGAGATGGGGGAGAAAAAAGAGTTAAACATACTGGAATGAAAATGAAATGCCTGTAACAGTATAAGGAGTTAATAGATTAGATTCTCCTAAATATTTTGGATTTTTGAAATGCTGAAGCCTGTAAAGAGTAATCATTAGCAACTTTGCACTGAATGTTCTTTAAACATTTTCTGCAATACAAAACAAAACATATTGAGAAAGCAATACTGTATAGGATTTTATTGTCCTCATTTGCATAGGTTTTCCAAATATCTTAGGGAAAATAACTACTTAAGCAAACTGATCATATCCTATAATTTCATAAAAAATGAATTTTACATCAGGACAAAAGCAGTCACACAGTGTAAAGCATTTTGTGAAAGCAATGTAAACATTCCCTACTGTATCCTATAATTATCCAATCACAGAAACAAGAAAAGGAGAACATTGTAAGCAAAGCATATTTGAATTTAATTTCACAATTATATAAATATATAATATATAAATTATAATTTAATCACATAATA
>NW_010515705.1:49521-52763 GCF_000687285.1 Phaethon lepturus
ATAAAATATAATATACATACATGATGTATAATATTATAATACATAATATAAATAACAAGTAGAATAATCAAAATATAAATAAATTCCATTATAAAGCAGTCATAGTTTTCATTTCATCAGCAAGGTGGCATGGTAATGAGCCATCCACCTGCATACATTGTGATACTGCTTACAACGTCCTTTTTTTTTCCATCTCAAACCTCTTCCTCAAAGAAGCATTTATTTTCTACATCAAATTCAATAAACAACTCATTTATATAACTGGTATTCTTAAAAAATAATTTTGTAGCCAGTCTGAAGCGTCCTAGATAATAATAAGCTAAGAGATTTCTGTCACTAATAAGTTCAATGGCATTAAAGTTGAGATCGCTTTCCCTATCCACAGAGCCTCCAGCTCCTGTCTGAGAGAGGTAAAGGTAACACATAAGGTCTTGCGTAGCCCACAAGGATGAATCAGATGTCATAAGGCAGCTAAAATGGCATTAAATGTCTGTGTTGAGGCAACTGAATACCACCATCCCAACAGGGCCATAGCTCATAGAAATCTGATGGTCTTCAAAGTGACTTTTATGGAAATATTTAACAGCTACTTTCATCAAAATGTGAAGAGCCCTGCAGTCAGCCAGAAACATTCTTTATCATTTAAAGCATCTGTTTGTCCTAAAAGAGATGGATATCAACATATCAAATCTAAAGATATGGTGGTGGCATGTGGTAGAATAAGTATTTCTGAAAGATTATAATCTCTAAATAGTTTTGATTTTTTTTTTTTGTCTAGAATTTTTGAAATGTTAATAAAATATCTACCTTGATTTATTCTTTCAAAAAATGTATAATCCACACTAAGGCTACCCAGCTGTGCTACCTAGCTACCTCCATCTGTCTTGACATTGCAGGACCCGCTAGTTTTAATGCCAGTAAGTGGACTGTAAGTCCTCAAATCCCACCGGGCACTGAACACACACGTGCATGCGCGCACACGCACACGTAGTGCAGAATACAGAAATACTCTGCTGCACGGGATGCACATGTGGTGCTAATGCCCCGCTTGACTGTAAGGTAGCTGGTGCCCTAGATGTGATCTGGGGTCCTGCAGGACAGTGACTCTGTGCTCCTGTGCATTATCAGGAATGTTAAATAGCAGGTAAAGCCACTCAACAGATTACAGGACTGGGTCTAAAGATGCAGTCAAAATGTGGCGGTGACAATTCTGTGTGTGAAAAAAACCAAATTCCTGTCATATTAGGAGGCTTTTCATTCACTGTTCATATGTGTCATTTTACAAAATGCTGCATGGACCTTCCTGTTAAGAAGTGAATGAATTTTCCTAAACCGTTAAACTTGAGAGAATGGCTTGACCGTAAGATGAAATGTAAAACATATCATAAAAAAGCACAGAACTCATCATATCTACTTTACACAGGCCTGAATTAGCTAATTCAATTAGCCTGAATACTAATTGTCTAGTTTTAAGTGATCTGATACACCTTTTGTGCTATTACCTCTCTTAAGACTGTATGTCCATTAACCAACTGCCTTTTGTTTCTCATTGCCATGCCTGCAGGGCAGTTCATGGTGAAGCTGCTTTCAAAGACACTAAGTTAATCACAAACCTTTTCAACATTATAGCATCCGAAGAGTAATGCACAGCACGGGTGTCCCTGGAGCCCACATATTTAAATGCCCTGGCACAATGGTTGCTGCTGGTTGTGTTTTCAGGTGGGACCACGAGCGTACTCACCCCTCACGAGCAGCTCCGTCTCATCTGACACGGCGTCCGCCGCGGTCTGGACCCTGCAGCCGTACCTCCCGGCGTGCATCAGGAGGATGTTCCTGATCATTAAATCTGCAGAGGACGCTTGCTGAAACAGGGGTAAAGTGCCGGTTTAAAATTCAGTAACTCTGTGTCTGAGGTAGTTCACGAGGGCGTTTCGTACAGTGTGAGAAACTCATGGTCGCAGCTTTCATCTGACAACATTTATCTGCCCTAACACCCTCTTTTGAGGATTATCAGAACATTGCATTTATATAATTATTAATAGGGATTAAAGAAGAGGATTTCAGTTTTTTAATAACTTTGACTTTGCTTAAAGCACACTGGGCATATTTGCATACCCAAAGAAAATTATTCCAAACTAGCACAAAGAAATTCATTAAGGAGATGAATAGAAATATTTTGGATACGATCCTTGGTATTAAAAAATCCCTCTTAGAAATGAAGGGCTCTTTCTTCCTCTTCCCTACAATGTAGTGACACTTAGAGTATATCTCACTGTAATGAAATTAAGATAACTTGAAAGATAATGTTGATTGATTTTTAGTAACATAGAGGAAATTAATACTAAATATGACTGAGGAAATATAACAGATTCTCATTTTTCCTGTTGAAATTTGTATATATTTAAATCTGAAACATTCAATCCCTGAATAAGTGAACACAGAGAACCAGTTCAAATTTTTATTTTTTAGTATTTTAGTCAACAGTAATTTCACTACCCAAAATTGTGAGCGGAAAAGAGAAAATTGGAAAGTAGAACAGCCTTTTGGAAGGTAAATGGCTTTTGCCAATTTATTTCATAAATTCAAGCTTTTTCAAGATAATATTAGATTTTACATGTACAAAATCATTGTTATATCCAAACTCACTATTGCCAATAAATGTTGCTTCATCAGATTTAGTGAGCCGAAGTCCATAGATATTGTTGATTTAATATAGTCACTACTCAGGGAAAGAACAGATAAATGCAAATAAAAGTCACCCTGGACACATGGTGTAGCAATTGCAGTTTACTTTCTCAATTCTGTGTCCTAAAAAAGCTTGCATCTTTTTGATTTAATGTAAGCACCAATGATTTTAGCAAATTACTGTAAGTATTTTTGTTCCTTTCAAAGCATTTTTTTCTCTTAATCGTCAAATTGAAATAGTTTTAATGTATTAACCAAGTATAGACATGTCCTGCAAATATGCCTACATTTCCTTATCATTGCTACTTTGTATGACATGTGAACCTGACATGTTAAGTTTTTTCAACATTAGTGTAGAGTTTGTATAACATTATAGATTACATATAATTAATATTTTGGATATGATTATGTAATGTACAATATGCAATTATTAAACTAACACAATCAGTATTTTGGATATAATTGCATAATATAATTTTAAATTTTTAAACTTATACAAACTAATATAGAATGTATAATTTTAATAATTACACAAACAATATTATGTAATTTATAAT
>NW_010515706.1:0-53180 GCF_000687285.1 Phaethon lepturus
ATTATAAATATAATAAATCTTTAACATATTTTATTAAAATATATTAAAAATTTTATATTCTTCTACATAAATAAAAGCTAACATTTACAAACTTGAAAAGTAAATCCAGAGTACAGTAGGCCCATAGTGGAATGATGTCTGTTATCCATGCTAAAATGCTGAAAGAATTAGCAAATTAAGTTTCAAGTACAGCAGTAAGTTTTTCTTATGAGATCTTCCAAAACAAAGGAGAGACAAGAGCAGAGGAAAAAGTGACCTCATATCTACAGCTTCATTAATCTAACCTTAGTAGTATGGAAATTTTGTACATATTTTTGCAAGAAAGGATAAATAAGAGTGTGGAGATAAAATGGAGAAAACAGTTTGAAAGCAATAAATGTTTAATATGATGTGTAAGGGCTGAGGAAATGTATGTATGATACCATCTGTTCTGGAAAGGGAATCACTGGGCTACTTAAAGGTTGGGTAAAGATTTTCAAACATCACAGTTTCAGCTAGTCTCTGGAAGCAGTAATACTTTCATTGCTGCTAGAAGTGGTGTGGTCACATGAAAAATCCATACCATTGTATATAAATTGTGGGGGAACCTGAGAGCTGGAGGTGTGGGGTAGAATTTAATAGCATGAGTGCCAGTCACACACAAACCAAGGTGGAAATAATTTCTGTTATAAACTGGCTTATCAGTTGGGCAAGAGAAAGACCATCATGTCTTGGTCAGTCGCTGAAGGATGCCAAGAGCTGGGATGGAGCCATGGGAAAGGCAAAAACGATCCTCTTTAGATACGATGCAGGAGACTTAAGGAGGGATATGTAAGTACGAACACAGTTGTAGGAGGCACTGGGCAAAGCTCTTCTGGAGTGCTGTGAACAGTCTGTCACCCATAATTAGGAAAGAACATTGAAAGACATGCAGAGAAGTAGTACTGGACAAAACAAAGAATGAGGGATATACAATTGCTGTCTATAAATACATCAAGGGGAGGGGAAAGAAGGGCAGGGCAAATACTAGGAAAGGAAAGAAGTTATTTAAGTTACCAGACAATGTTGTCATTAAAACAAATGGATATAAATTGAAAGTTAGTCCATCCAGGCTGGAGCTGAGGAGGTTTCCAGCTGTGAGAAGAGTGAAGTCTCTGAAAGAGTATTCTAGTAAGAGTGACAGGAACAAACCACTGTTGGTGAGGGTATCATAGTAAAATGGAACTTACTTGCTTCCAAATTGGATAATACAGAATACACCTAGTTCTTGTGTATACCATAAAGGTGAGTAGAACCACTTTCTATTTGCCTCTCTGCCAGAGTTAAACAGTAAGAGTAGTCTTATGATGTTTTTTTCATGAGTTTATTAACACAGTTGTGTAAGGTGAAAGGACACATTTTCAGTATCTATGAGATCCTTCCCAGTGTTGTGCCCTTTGCTTTGTACTATTGCAGCAATAGCTTTTTTTGAAATGTCTGTTAAGTTATTGGTTCAGATAGAAAGCATGACTTTATGGCCTCCTGTAACATACTGATGTGCTACAAAATGTTAAGATTTAAATTTTTCAAGAAACTGGTTTAAAATTATGGTAATTCTGTGTGCTAAGTGCCCAACAGAAGCATAGCAATGCGGTTGCAAACATATGAGTTAAGAAGTGTAAGGTATCAGTGGATGAAATATTATTGACAGTATTTCCATGATCAATCATTTTGAACTCCTGGAAAACGTTGTTAGGGAAAATCTGCCCTTATCCTTGTGCTATTACTCAGACAAAATACTTGGAATTGATTGAGTTGAATTTATTTTTATTTAGAGATGGTTCTATTTACATGTCTTTAGTCTTGCATGGCTTTAGTTAGATATATAACATCAACAGTTCTCACCATTTCTTTAAGAAGAACTGTAGAAGCACTAACCATTCTATATGAGGTTGTTTTTCCAATGTTTCTGTTTACATGTGAGTGGACACTGTTGGTTTAAATTTCCTTCCTATTTCCATAAGAAACACACACATAACAATAAGGCAAAATTTTCAAACTATAGTAATAATTTATACTGACAAAGGGATTGGAAACAATTTCTGACATTTCAGAGTCTTGTAACCGAGCTTATAACAAAGACACTAGAAGTAATGTTCTGTTTGCTGTGACAGATGAGACAGGAATTTGAAAAAAAGCATGCTGACAAAAAATTATAATTCTAATATAACATAAATGACCAAATTGTTTAACAAAGATAGGAACATCTCCAAAGGTTCTTACCTAAGTAGCAAGGCAAAATATTGCTAAAAGGTAATCGGGCTGTTAGTACCTGAACCCCTTTTTTCCGTGTAAGTTTTAAAGTAGTAATTTCTACTCCAGAGTAGCAGAGCAGCCGTAAGATGGCAGCACTCTGCACAAAAGGCTCCTGAAACCCTAAATCCTGTTCTTCTCCCAGCAAGAGCCTGCACCCACTGGCGGGAGCGAGAGGCCTGCACGCTGCCTGTCTGCAAGTAGAAACCATGCTGGCCATGTTCAGAGCGGCTCCTGGAAAGCTGCAGAAATGTAGCCGGTTTCAGGCAGTGCCTGAGCCCATTTTCCTCAGTTTTTAGTGGCTCTTTGGGCTGCTGAGCTAAACATACTTACCTGTTTTGGTTATTCTAGGTTCACCTTATTCAAACCCTGCGCTTCAGCAAAGCCCTGGACTTCTGTAGGTCTAAGTACAGCAAGGTCGGCTGTAAGATAAATTTGTTTTCTGAGTGGAATCGCTTTTTACACGTGATTTAATCCCAGCTCACTAGTTTAGAATTTATATCTGGATGAATGAGGCCTGAACACATTGTATTTACACAACCCTCCCGCCTTTTTCAAAACGCGCCATCGCCTTGCCCAGCCCGCGGCAGGACTGCGCGAAAGCTTCGCGTTTCTCTTGGTGCCGCTGCAACCCGCCGGTCCCAGGACTTGCTTTGGCCCTTCGGTGACGGGGACAGCAGGCCCAAGTTTGCACCTTTACTCTGAAGGGAGTAAGTTCCAGACAGCCCCTCAGCTGAAGCGCAGGAGGCCTGAGCTGTTGCGGAGCCAGCGCTCAGGGCCGCTCCTGCCACCAGCGTGCTCGGCCGTGCACCAGCCCCGAACAGTTGCTCGCTCTGGTGCCTTTTATAGCAGGGGGAGAACAAGGTGTACCTTGTAACTGTGAAAAGCAAACAGAAACCGAGGCCAGATTCGATACGTGGCGTGGAAATCCCTGGCGTGGTTTGAGTGCCGTGGGCTGGCTGGCAGTCCCGCTCGAACGCCACGTGATTTTCCCACCAGTTCCACCTGAGCCCTTCCGCAGTTCAGAGGTTTGATTATTTCGCTTTGAGTGTGAGAGTGTATTCAAACCTGAAAAGCAAACAAACCTTTCAGGGTGCTCACCCATGTGAAGAAAACCGAGGACAAAGGTTTGCTCACACCCTTGGCTGGAACCAGCCGGGACAGAGCTGTGGGCAAGGTAAATACAAGTTGAAAACACCGTGGGTTGTCTGCCTGCTGTTCATTGCACAGTTGCGAGCAATTCCTCCTTCTTCCTTCTCTTCCTCTCTGTTTGTTCAGAGGTAGGTTGCTGACTTCACGCTCTGCCCTGGAGCAGTGTGGTGCTCCAGAAGCAAGAGGGGACCAGAGCATGAATCACGGCCTGAGTCATGAGTCCCCAACACCCCGCTTTGCTCAGAGCTGGAGGGGAAAAATCCCGTTCCTCCGTGTGGCTCTTCAGCTCCCGCAGCCCCCTGGAAGGAGCTACAGCCCCCCTTCATCTTCTCTTAAAGCCGCTCCCCATCGTGCGTAGCAGTGCTTGCAAACAACACGGAGAGGAGAGCGAGAGGCCTTTGCACTTCCACACACCTGCCCATGACTCAGGTGGGCTCTGTGGCAGCGTTTTTGTCCTAGGCCCCTAACGGGGTATGATATTAGTGCACCCCAAATCATGGGAGCTGGAGTGGAGCCATGAGCCACTGCACGTTCAGATCTTCGCTTACCAGAAGCTCTGCGTCATTTATACAGGACCCGAATGCCTGCAGCGGTTTCTTTGGATTGATGCCGTTTCTGTTGGAGCAATACCCATCTCTCACTGTGCTGATTAACAGAGATAGCAAATAGTATCAAATGGCATTTAAAATGGATAAATCCAAATGTATGTGTTTATTTTATACAGTGATTTCCTAGGTGATACTACTGTTTTATATCTAGAAAAAAATTCAAGTTTAAAAAAAAGTAAAAATTACTGATTAGTCGCATTCACCTTGCTGTGAATTTCCCCATTAGACGTAACTGTTCATTAGAGATTGTTCCTTGCTCTTTAAATGCTTTTGCCAGCTCTCCCTAAAGTCTTGCCAGGACCCGTGCTTCAGCAAAGGTAGAGACAAGACAGTCTTTCCAGTATCACTGCTGTATTTGTGTGTGGTTTCTGTCTGTGCTGGATTGGCATGTTTGCAGGACATTCACACCACTGTGTGGCTACTCAAATCACCTCTAGTTCCTTAGAGATGGATCCAAGTTTCAAGCTTGGAAACTTCTTCTCAGGCTTAGCTAATTGACAGGCATCCTCTGAAACATCTGTCATTGCTGTTCATTGGAACTTCATCTGTCAGGCTGCTGAGGGATATATTCCCGGGTAGACTTTTCCCAGAGAAAATGCCTTCCATTTCTGCTGGCCCAAGAGCTGGAAGCACTTGACTGTGCAGCTACAGAACCTACGTCTTCTTTGGGAGAAAAGTATTTTAACCACTCATTCCGTAGACTTTTGCATATTCTTCAGTTGCTATCTTTCAGGTTAAAAAGTTTGACTGAAACTTTTGAAGTCTACTTTGATTCTCCATTTTTAGAACTTTTTAGACAGATTTGATTTGGAAGCCAGCCAGGGAGAGAATAAAGTCACCAGCTGTTTCAAATGCAAAGAAACCTGCCTCTGAACTAGCGTGACCCTTTGCCTCTAACCGATGCATTGAGGAGGTGAATGTCACTGTATATGATGGAGAGAAGGGAAACCCCACCTCACTGCTTCCAGTCCCACAAAACTCTTTGATGAAGGGCAAGAAGAGAGAAATGATTTCTCAAGTTCAGGAGACACTTCCCCTCACCTTTGTAAATATTCTGAGAACCATCTCAGCCTGTGAGACATTCAGACTTTTAATTGCTCCATGTTTTTCCAGGCTTTCAGGGTGAGAGTATAACAGCATTAGGAATTAAGAGCTGGTTTGTGTGGGAGGCCAAGAGATCGCTTACAAGAATTTCTCCTCCATATGGATAGCTCTCCAGCTTCTAATTAAAAGAGATTTTCCTTGCTCTGATGAGCTTGGGACATACTGATCTCTTGTTGACTGATAAGCTTTCACTGGAGCTAACATGCCTCCTCTTCCAGGTTTTGTCTATCACAAAAGGAACTAATTGTTGTTTTCTCTTGGGCTGGTCTCCCTGTATGTGTAATTATACTACATCAGGTCATATCCTATTTGCAGGAGAGGCTGGTATTTTTTCTGAGATGAAGTAATTTTTAGATCTGAAGGAGCCAATGGTGAGGCATGCTTCTGTAGGCAAACACCTCCTATCCTGGAACTTTTACAGACCTATCCACCAGGCTGACTTGTGGATTCAGCTCAGTGTGGTAGAAAAGACATTGTTCTAGAGGGAAAAAAGCCCACTATTATTAATGAAATGCAACTTGAGTCTAATGGTTTTTAGTTTGTTTCTTATTCCCTGTCCCCAGCATTCGCTTTCTTTCTTTCTGTACTTTGATATTCAATGTTTGCTACTTGCCAGCAAATTTGTTAAAAGTTGATTGGATGAACAGAATATCTTTCTGTGCTATCTTCATGTATTATAAGTGCCAGGTGTGGGGGAAAACGCACTAAAGATTTTATCCTATACAAATTTTATTATCTTTTAAATAACCACAGACTTGCATTGTTCAGTATTGCCTATACTGAAAGATAAACAGATGTTTTCTGTTCCAATGTGTCATTATAAAACCATAACCCTGATTTAATTGAGACCAGAATTTGCTCCAAAATGAGTATGTAGTGGCTCATGAAAACAATAATGATGGCGTTCTCTCTGTACTATAAGCCACCTTTTTGTCATATCTCATTGAACTGATGCCTCTAATTTGGGTGAATGAAACAAGACGCTGTCTTACAAACCTTATAAAGAGGAACCTTGCTGTCAAACCAAGCAATGCCAGAACCCCAGAGGCTCTTACACACCCTCCCCAGATCAGCATGGATTGAGATTCTGCTCTTCTGGCATGTGTGATAGTTCAAGCCCATAAAGCATTAAATTAGCAGAGGAATTTCCTGGCCAACTTACCTTTAGATATTACACAAGATATTTTGTGACATACCAAAACAAGAATCATGTGTCAGCTTCCTGCCTAGGTTTCCTCCCCTTGCCCAAGATCTGCTCTGGGCATGTACATGCTGTCTCCCTTCTGGACCTCTCTTAACCTCCTGTGCCCCTATCAGTTTTTGATACCCACTCTGTTCAGTCTTGTGCGCTTCTTATTGTGTGAGTTTTTAAAAATAAAAACTGACCTTGATTTTTCTCTCTTTTTTCCTGGGTATTTTTGTTGTTGTTTGTTCTGCTACTTTCTCTTCCTTCTCTGCTGTCTCCAGACAATCTGGGGAGGTCTGTTCTTAATAATTTGCAGAAACTTAGTTATTTTATTCAGGCAAAACTTATTCAGATAGTCTTTGGCAGCCATCCCATTCAGAGGCAGGCACTTAGCCTCCGGTCATGCTGTCCTTGCCAAGACCTATATAAAATTTTACCACACAAGCAAACGGGGAACTGATAATATCAAACAGAATTTGTAAGTTTTATGTAGGCTGCATTATTCATTCTCTCTACATTAAAAAGTTTGATATCTTGAATCTAAGAACAAGCATTTGCTAATTGCCAGCTGTTCAGCTGGCTGGTCCTTAATCTCGGACACTGCTGGTGTCTGGTACCTTTTGGTGTCTGAAGGACTGCCACCAAGTCCTTTGTGCACACTTTTTGAAGTGTTGTTATATTGCCAGGGGCTAGCAAGAGCTACAAAGTGCTCTTCTATGTTAAAAGGGAAAGCACTGAATTTTGGAGCTCTGCAAGACATAGCAACAACATTAAAGGACACGTACACAAAAGTAAATAAGAACAGGGAAATAAGATGTGTTGGATGGCACTTACAGGAGGATTTTTTTCTTAGTATGAGCAAACATTTTCAGTTGACTCCACTTCTTTTTGACCTTATGTAGTTACAGTGTCCTCACAGAGTTGCGTCTTCACCAGCTGAGGGAACATAATCTAATTGATGCTTTTTTTCTTGGCATCAGAAATTGCTATAGCTGAACGAGTGCCTTACAAAGGGCACTCCAAGGTATAGAAAGCAGTTGAAGGAGGCTTAGGAATCTTGTTGTAAATAGAAATGTTAAGATATGGTTCCACAACAGCCTAAGCTGGGCTAAATTCAGTCTAATGTATTCCCACCTTTCCTGCCAACTCTGCTTGTCTTTCCTGCTCCCTCCCTTGACTTGTCAGTCACTCAGGACTGGGCAGCCACACGATTCAAGGGACCCACCTAGGTGAAAAGTAGCCCCCCACCTTCTCCATGGAAGGTGATTTGTTTTTAACTGGATCAGTTTGAATCAGCTCACTGTTTGTTTGGACACGAGTCCTGGTAGGAGCGAAGGGGTGGGAGCACAACGGCAGGGCAAAGGTAGGCTTGATGTAATCCAGCTTGAGCTGCTATGAATCTATCCAGAGGCTGTGTAAATACTGGTAAAATCGGATGTTCCTGGGAATATTTCCAGACACTAGAATGAGATTGTCTATGCTATTAAACTGTTAAAATGCTCCCCGGCATGAATTTGACCTCTTCTAATTAACACTCTCTGCAAACAATTTCTGGGCACAATTTGGTTGCTAGAATGGTCCCAATAGGCAAATTGCAAGCATAAACTCAGGTCTTTCTGTGCCAGTTGGCCTCAGTGCCCGGGAATGTTTCCAGGCATGTTGAGTTTAACTAGTATAGACCCATCCCTACCATCACATCCTGCCCCAAGATTGCAGCTACCACCAGTTTGAGAAGGGAGGTCTGATCCTGCCAGTTCTCATGGTGAGAGCAATCTAGTCCTTATAAACTAACTTTGGTAGGATTTAATTTCTGACTAGAAAAAAAGGGTATATGTTTTCAGACCAGCAACACAACGATGAAATTACAATTTTATGCTGCCGTGGGTAGAGTTGGTTGTAAACTCTTATGATAAGGAGAGGGCCTGACCTGAACAAATGATTTTCAAAACCGACAATAGCAGAGCATAAAAGATGGGAAAACATGAAGTCTACAAAAAAGAAATTTTATTTCCTTTAATAAGGCTGTAAGAAATGCATAGTTTGCCTTCATTCCAGGTGTGGTGGGGGGAGAGATAGCAATAACTTGTTATATTGTTGTATCTGTGCTGTGGAATATTTGGCCACTTATTACACAGAGTTAAAGCTGACATGACTTTTTTTCCAAGTCAGTCACAGAACTGAGAATGCAATTATTCCTCCTTCTATGTATTAAGAAATTCACAACTGCAGCATTGCCTTTTCAGTTTGTAATGTTAATAAATGTACTCTGTACCCTGAATTACTGAAGTTAGGTCCTCAATTCTCATAAGTGATTTCTTTTTGGTTTTTTTTTTCACAGTTGCCTTTACAACTTTCCCTTCACATCAGGAAATCTGAAAAAATGGGATTTTTACATCTCTCCAGGTACACTCACTTGGCAATACTATGACCTGCCTGCCGAACGCACTCCCTCAGGGAGTGATTAAAGGCATTATTTTAAAGGAGCCTTTTAAGAGTCGCTGTACATACAAAAACCCGCTCTCTTGGCTGGGTTGCTCTAGGACCCAGAGCAACTGGGATTGACAGAAATCTTCACCTGAATGAATTTTCCCCTTATACCTTATAAGGAGTCCAGGAAAACAAGGAAGTGATAACCATGTTCACGTTACTTTATGCACAGCTTGTCCTCTTTACCTGCCCAGGTAGCCCTTGTTTTCACTTTCATTCATGGTCTGTCCCGGTAGGGTTGAAGTTTCCTCGCAATCCGGTGTAGGTGACCTCTGAAAACGTACCCTCTGGGAATGTGTGATTTTTACGACATTCTACCTTTATGCGGACGATAATTAACACGCTAATATTTTTTTGTCACACAGCCAGCACTGAAAACGAATGGGGATTGAATTGCTTTGCCTCTGTTTCCTATTTCTGCAAAGAAATAACTGTGTGCAAGGTAAGGCTCAAGGGTAGGGAGATCTATATCAAAAACATTTTTGCATTGCTTCTTGCTTGAAGTTGATACGAAATAGCTTTCTGTTTTCTGTATTTAATCAATCCTTTCTGTTTAACAACTTTTTTTTTTTGACAGACTGCTGTAGGGCTACCCTGAAAATTCATCTAAGATTTATGTGGTCATTGCATAGCACGACATGTATGAGAGAGACGGGCATTTGAGCAATTTTGGTTACACTAATCACTGTTTGATCCGCTGAGAAACTTAATACTATACATGTGACTGAGTCTTTCACTGCTACTTGCACAATAAATTGAAATTGTATTGAGTATCTACAGACCTGAGTGAAGCAATTTTAAGCATACAGAGTGAACATAAATCTGTTCTTTTAATATCCCTGGTTATGTTGGCAATGTCTTACCTGCCCCATACCAGAAACACATGTAACACTTTATCAGGTGCACTGGAAAAAACAAGTAACATGTTCTCAGTGAATGCCATTCATAAAGTATGCAAAAGTAAGTATGTTAATTGCCAGCAATTGCAGGTTTTTAATTTTTATTAGAGAGTTAATCTTCTACCAATAGAAATACCTTTATGAAGGAATTTTTTCAGTAATCCTAAATTATGGCTAAATTTTTCACCTCCCACATTCTCTAAATGACAAGATTCTTCATAAATTGAATGATTAAACATATTATAAATAGTCCTTTATCTTCTTGGATTTAAATTTAGGGACTTGTTCTCAGGAAAGAGCAGTGACTTGTGAAGATTGTTTGCTTTCCGGACCACACTGCGCTTGGTGTTTTCAAGAGGTAGAGTAAATGATACAAAAAAATTTCAAAGTAAGACTGGAAGTGTTTGTAGTAGCTCCGAGTGATGAAGTATTGACTTAATTGGGTCAGCCCATGGTTTTGTAATGCATGCAGCACTTAGCGAAGCCTTCCTGGGGATCAAAAGCGGAATTCAATCTAGACTTTATGGTCTATTATTCATTGTTGTGTTTTGTTGGGGTTTTTTGTTTTGGTTTGGTTTTTTTAAATTTCCTCATCTAAGGCAGAAATAAAAGCACTTTTGGAGGGGCTCAGGTCATCAGTCTCAGGGCTGACTCACCCACAGCGCTGGTGATGAAGCACCAGACATGAAGTCAGAGACCAGATTGTCTTACATATTACATGCCAAGCCAGACAGTGTAAACAGAAGGTGCTCCAGTCGGTTTGCATATACAAATGCTTAATCTGTGGTTGATTTTAAGTACGATGATAATGTCAGTTTTATAATTAGTATGATATAGGTCTAAGTGTTTTGGCTAAAATATTTGGCTTAAAAAAATAATCTGGATTTTTTTTCCTATATATCTCTTGCAGACTTTCTTTGTAAACCCAGGCAAGTCACTTAACATTCCTGTTTTTAAAACTTTCACCTGTATATGACGCTAAATAATATCTCCTTACCTCACAGTAAACAGTCTAGTCTTAGTTAATTAAGATAGCAAGATAGTCAGCTATCATAATTAAAAACTTGCCAGAAATAATAGAGGAATAAAATAAGTCTTTTTCATGATAGGTTCTGATTTACATCTTTGCTGTTAAAAATATTTCTTACTCTTTTGACTAGCAATATTATACCTAGGACGGGACTAACATACTGCTTTATGAAATAGCTGACAAAGATCAAACAGCACTTTTTAAAAAAATAAGTTTGCTAAAAATAGTATAGAGGTTTGCAAAAAATGTTACCATGGGAAAAACTCCCACCCACATTAGTGTGTTTGCAGTAGTTTTTGTGTTTGTACTTAAAAACCAAACCAGAATTTTCTTGAAATGAAATTTGATCACGTAATTTTGACTACTGCCATGTATTTTCAGAAAACAAAAATGAAACGTAATTTATTGATTTTTTTTTTTAATAATTTTTTAAAAATATCTGTGGAACTATTGAAAACTTCAGAGTAGTAAACATGATTTTTTTCTTTATTCATAGGTTCATTCCCTTGTTTACTAGAGAACAACACATCGAGTCAAAAGATGTAGCAGCTTTAGTGTCAGAGTAAACACAAGTGCCTGCAAAGAAACCACTGTTTCCTGTAGGATAAAAACACACCTTGTAGTTGTATTTGAAATATGAGTTTGCTGCTTCACACATTTTGAAAAGCCATCAACTCAAAGTGTGTAACTAAAGGAGATGATATGGATCTCCCTGTGAAAGTTTTATAATGGTACATGATTTTTATGCACACTATATTCAAGAAGCAGTCGGTGGGATTTTTCCCTGGGCAAAGACACCAGATTTGGTCCAAAGTATAATAAACCACAGTTCTCATCAGGTGTCTCAACATTACTTCCACCAAAATATAGGAGATCCCTGACAATTTTCAGGCATGGAGGGTGACATTTTGGTGGAAAAGTGTTGAGGAGAAACAGTAGGTCAGAAAAAAACAGTGAACACTGGGTACCCCACCATCAGTTTGTCACAAAATTTGTAGTTTATTTTCTGTGAGTCCTCTTTTCTTCTTAAATGATGATGTTCCATCAGCAGTTCAAAACTGTTTAGGAACGACAGATGAATTTGTGGCGTAATCCTGTAATAGAAAAACCAGGGGCTCATAGGGGCTTTGTGTTATCATTCATTCCCAGTACTGTGAGAAGCCAAATGCAGTGCGTGGCACAATTCCCATTCCCCCACAATAGAGCACTTTCTCCCAGGATACCAAATCGGTGTAAGTTACATTAATTATACACCTGTGTGACATGATCCATGAAGGGCAAATTTAGATTTCTGTGCCACCTACATCTCTTTCTGCACCTTTGTTTCTGTTTCCTGCATTGGATTGACCTTTCAACAGCCAGGTGCTGGTGGTTGGTCAGTAAATACATTTAACTCATCCATTCCTTCTCCTGTTTGCTTTAGAATTACACAGACTCAGCTGGAATTCATGGGAGGTGTGATACCCCAGAAAACCTTTTGTCAAAAGGATGCCAGTTGAATTTGATTGAATTTCCCATTTCAGAAGTAGAAATTCACAGAAACAAGCCCCTAACTGTAGTCACCGAGAAGAACAATTCTGATGTCACACAGATTTCTCCTCAAAAAGTAACTCTCAGGCTGCGACCAGGTAAGTCACTCAGTTCATATATGTGGGATTTTTTTTTTCACCCAATGTGATATACTGAAGCTCCTCAGACTGAAAGGTCTGAAAGAAAATCTTGATAGAATAATGATAAAAAACCTATGTTGAATCCAAAATTATCTGTTGACTCATCAGATAAAAACTAGGTTCGACTGAGTTCAAAATATTTTCAGAAGTGTTGGGTACATCATAAAAGTAAGGAGTATTTTTTTAGTTCTTCTATTCTCTTGCAACTGAGGTGGCAGTGAAAGAATGGAAATTCCCCACACCTGCTCCTGTGCCTCTCCTCCTCAGGTCTGGCAAACAGCATACCTCAGAAGCAGCATAAAATCTTGCTTTCAGGATTTACAAGGTACTGGTGACATTTATGGAAACACTCCAGACCTACTTTGGGGTCCTTGAGATGTGAATTTTTCCTGGAGAAAATTTGGAATAAAACACCATAAGAGACACCCAGCTGGGTCATATCATAGTGTTGGAACTGAGAATAAGACCTGTGTACACTCTGGTTTTCTTTAAATTTCTAAAGTATCGTATGTCCCATAAGTGCTACCTTAAGTTTTAATTAGCTTCATATCTAAATTTTCTAAAGCTGCATACTGCTGAAGTGATGTTCTCATTTTTTTTTTCAAATTATAGCAATCAGTTGTAAATCTGTGCTTATGGCTCTACTGAAGAACAGTTCAGAAAAAAATCCCACTATAACTGCTTTTAATTTTTCAGACGAGGTTTGAGATTTTTGTTGAAGGAGAATTTTTGAAGTTATTTTGTTAATTCTACTGGTGATTTAAAATACTAGATAATTTTTACCATATATATAAAACTTTATGAAGAAATTCGCACTGCTCATAACTTCTGTGTAGAAGTGTTAACGTGTATCCCATTTTCCCATGACCTTGATAGGACATGAAGAAACAATACAGATCAAGGTTCGCCAAACTGAAGATTATCCAGTTGATCTCTATTACCTCATGGATCTTTCAGCCTCCATGGATGATGATCTGAATACAATCAAAGAACTGGGCTCAACTCTTTCCAAAGAAATGTCAAAACTGACAAGCAACTTCAGACTGGGTTTTGGGTCTTTTGTTGAAAAACCAGTTTCACCATTTATCAAAACTACAGCTGCAGAAATAAACAACCCTTGCAGGTATACAGGGAAAATACCTACATCTGTCTGCATGCCAACATTAAATCATAATATTAATCTTTAGGATAAAATTCAATTCAGCAGCCTCACTGGAACCTTTGCCCTCTTCCAGCTGTAAATGAGTCAGTTTGGGAAATAAGATTTGTTCCTTTTAGTTTCGCACTCTGATCATCATTCTGCTGAGTCTTCTGTGGAGAGGGGAATCTGGGAGCAATTCTGCTTTTTAGCTTTTTCTGCTAGATACAAATATGCTTAATGGGTTAACAAACAAGTATGCGAAATAATTATGCATTTTTCTTTAATTTGCTAGAATATACACGTATATAAGAATTTCATGACGTTGTTATACTGAGCAGGTGCAAACTCAAACCCAACCCAGAATAGCAGTTTCATTGACCCATTAACGTTGTTTTCCTGGGTTTTTTTCCCTTAAGGTCTAGCTGTATCTCCCAAAGCCAGGCTGCCCTAGCCCTTTCCTAACCTACCTGGAGAAGGCATGCTCTGCAGCCTGAAGCAGGACTGCAGCAGCTTGGTGGTGCTCTCTGAATGTCAGTAAGGGACTACAGATCCTGAAGTGCTTCTGAGTATGAAAACAAGGCACAGCAGGGAGCACGGCAAGGACCTCACGTTGTTAGCTGGCAGAATGACTCTGCTCTAGGAGGCATTCATTCCCCAGGCTTTACGCAGACGTGTTCGCGCTGCCCACCTCACTGGGTGCTCTATGATTCTCTTACATTTTTCACTAGATCTATCTCAGACACAGAGATCCATGACCAAAACCTAATCCAGACAGGCCTGTGAAGTAGCCATCATAGTGATTTTTCACACTGTATTATCCATAAGCTGTCTCATTTATCTTGTAGAAGTGTGCCATACGAGTGCTTACCCACCTTTGGGTACAAACATGTTTTGCCACTAACAAAAGATGCAGAAAAATTCAATGAAATTGTGAAAAGACAGCGAATCTCTGCCAATATAGACACTCCAGAGGGAGGATTTGATGCAATTATGCAGGCAGCTGTTTGCAAGGTAATTGAAACTTCTAGGTGTATTATTAATTATTCTGTATATTACCACTTCTAGAATTATATAGTTATATTTCAAAGAAGCAGATCATTATTTTCCAAAATTTTTTTTTAATGCAGTCCAAGAGCCTCATTAGATTTGTGTGAAAATACTTTTGGCTGTTTCAAGGCAAACATGCATATTGCAATATTTTATTGTTTCTTTTTAATTGCCAGGGATAAAAAAAATATGAACTGTATAATTACTGGGTCTGTTTTCTTAATTGTTTTTTCTTTAATTATTTTTTATTAACTATGTTTAGAGTAGTAAACAGATTGACATGAGCATGGCCAGCCCATGTTATTAAACACAGGGATAGTGAGACAAAATGTTAGCCAGAGACAATGGAATGAACATTATCTCTTACATGAGATGTTGTCATGTTTTTTGCACACGCTTTAAAATTATTTCCTTAATTTATTTTGAGATGCCATGCTCTAAATCTTTTGCTGCTTTTCTATATTGTGAGTGCAATACAGCCTGCTAAACTAATGTATTTTAAATGACAGGAAAAAATTGGATGGAGGAATGATTCTCTACATTTGCTGGTGTTTGTGAGTGATGCTGATTCCCATTTTGGGATGGACAGTAAACTGGCAGGGATTGTTATTCCTAATGATGGAAACTGTCATTTGGACCACAATAATGAATATTCCATGTCAACACTTCTGGTAATTTACTATGAATTTTGTACAACTTTCACGTTCTGGAAATTTAAAGACTAACATGAGCAACTTATAAAATTAATGAAAGTATGCCTTCATCACTGAAATGTTGAAGAGTTGGGGAATCCAGATATTATTGCCATCTATTTTATTTGTAATTGCACATTTTAGTAAACAGAGAACAGTGTGTTTGTACGGAATTATGATCGATTCTAGCTAGGAAAAAAGAAAGCACAACTCTTACTCCTGCTAACCTGGAAAACACACAGAACAGGACAGACTAGTATTTCCTTCTGCAGGGAAGGTAAAATTTACATTAATCATGTTCCCTGCAAGGGTGTGAATTCAGGAGGAGTTCAGGAATTTGTAGGACACTGTTCATGTGGGAGAACTTATCAGCTTAAGGTTCAGTGTTCAAAAATACTGAATGTATACACAACAGTGTTCAGCATAGGACAAATACCCAGTTGCTCTGGCACAGTGTTATTCTTTGGATTATAGATACAGATATATAGAGATCTCTTTATCTCACCGATGCTACTGAGCCAAGTGTCCCAGTATGGAGGTCAGCACTGTACTTTTCTCAGAGGGGTTTCCTTAAAAACAAGGCGAGGAAATTATATATACTGTATTTTATTTATTTTGGATACATGTAATCCCTAATTATAGTTTATACTATGCAGACAATACAGTATTTATTATGATCATTTAAATGTGTGTTGCATGGCAGATAATTAGCAACTGGACGCACATGAAAAATGGATTCATGCGGCTCTCTTCTGTTTGTTTGCAGGAGTATCCCACAATTGGACAATTAATTGACAAACTTGTGCAAAACAATGTTTTATTAATTTTTGCTGTAACAAATGAGCAGGTTCACATATATGAGGTGAGCAAATGAAAATGTTCAGTTCTCCTGTATTTATTTTAAGGTTCACCCTTTTTCACAGCTGATACAGTAATTCTAGTATTAAGGACTGAATTCTGTAAAATATTTATGTAAAAAAGTAGCTAAGAAAATATATATCAGAGAAAGGCTCTTTTACTTAGGAAGTTCTTCTTCATGTATTGATTTTGATGTTCTTGAGTAACTTAAATTGGATTTCAAGTTGAATCACACTAATTTTTTAAGTTAAGGATTGTCAAACTAAGTATTGCTAAACTACTCAGTGTAATCATGATGATTAGCCTTTTGTCTTTTATAAGGCTAGAGAAGGACAGTTGAGCCTATTCTTACTTTTACAAGACAATATATTCTGAAATATACATTTTTCTTCATGCTCAACTGTGAGATAACTTTTTTTTCAGCTGACCTGAGAGTTTTATTAATTTGTCTTTGTTCTGTGTCTCCTTCCAAGGAGACAAATAGGAAAGTAGTGGCAAGATTAAAAATACAAAATATGATGAACAAAGTCCTCTTCCCTCATGTCCACTGAGGGAAAATACTTTATCACAGGATTTTTTGACGTTAGGATTTGCAGAATCCTGTTCTATGAATTAGTTTCCTTCTCTATGAAGTCACGTCATGGGAAATGGGAGCCAAGAGAGAAGGGGAGGGCAGAGGAGCAGTGGTTACAGATATGCAAAATCCATATTTTTAATAAACTGAATCATTCATACCTGTAGCTCCATCAGTCATCTGTGCAGGCACCTGTTTTCAGACTCCACAGGTACAAGCCCTCCTGCAGCCCTGTGCTACCTTTGGCCCGCTGGTGTTCCAGCTGTGAGATGAGGCAAAGCCACCAACGGCTGCTTAACTGTTTTTTCGCAGTGAACATGAGCAAAAGCCCTGTAAGATAAAATAAGGATATTGCCAGTTTTTCTTTCCTTTTCTGTCCAGCTCTGCTGCTGGCAAAAAATCTTCACATGCAAAAAGAAATCCTAGACAAGAATTTGGTGAGGATAATAAGGGGGTTTGCAGCCTATGCTTGGCTGCCTGGCCGAATACTGCTGCGTGGCGGGGGACAGGGGAGAGAAATTGTACCTCCCAGTTTATTCAGGTTGCTTGAGAGGAGTCAGTAAGGGTGATCCTGCTGATACAATAATCTTGGCTTTCCAAAGGGAAAACCTTCACACAACATTCCTCATTAAAAGCCAAAAGTAAAGGAATGAGAAGAAGGGTGCTCTTCTGGTGTGATAACCACACTGAAAATAGGAAAGAAAGGGTAGGGAAAAAGGTCCTATGTTATAGCAGAGAGAACTGATGAGCACCTTGAGGCGCTCATCAGTATGATGTTTTTCTATTTCTGTCCTCTGTGTAACCCAGGGAAGACCCCTTGGTGCTTCTCTGACAGGTTCTTGTTGTAGAGTTGTCTTGAGTAAGACTAATACTCCAGGTGTTTGACAAAAGTTACAAGAGTCTCATCTTTCATAAACTGATTCTCAGATTACAGTCTTGATAAGGGAGGAATCATTCTGCATCTTGGAGCACTGACTGCCTGGCTTTTTTAAAGACTGTATTGAATACTGAGCTGAAGCATGAGAATTTAGATCAACAATAGTAGAAACCAATCACTTACAAATGCAGTGGGATTCTATAGTCATAGCATAGATTAGTTAAAATTTGTACATTAAAAAACTTTTACTAAATCTCATTATTGCTCAACAGTTTCTTAACAGGGGCCTAATTAATGACAAGTGAGATCTTTTCCCTGATTTTAAGAGGAGCTTCATGAATAAGGGCTGTTCTAGGAGGCAGTTTGGAAGTATGTCTTTGATTTACAGACCCTTATTTTGTCCAAAGAAACTTTTCATTCACTGATGGCATTATATTTTCCCTTGGAAATTCCTGGTGGTCACCCTCAGAGTTGGCCAACAATGTTTTTTATCAGGGGATTTATATTTCAGTATCCCTGTGTCAGTGTTATACCAGTATCAAAGTTATCAAGTGGCACCCTTTGTTGACTGGGAACACTAAGCAAAGATTTACAGCTAACAAAAAATGCAAGCCATTGTTAACCCAACTGGGGAATGGTTTGTTCTTGTGACTTTCTTTGTTAGGAAAAAAAAAGTGTGACTTCTATCTTGTAGGGTATATAGTAATCCCATTCAATATATTCTATCTGCTGCTTTCATCGTTTCAATATTGCTTTCTGTCACTTATTTGGATAGCTATAGTTGTTATGGTCTGCTTTCTGTCCTGTAGGTGATGTGGAAAATCAGTCAAAGCAAGTACAAAAATCACATTACAAGTATCACTGCAGTTTTTCCACACTACAGTATACTTTCAAGGGTGTATGTAGGACCTGCAAACAGGACAATAGTGTCATGTTTTCATCTGCGTGATTCAAATTGGTAATATAAATGTATTAAGCACCAGGTATCCATGCTTAAGAATGTAAAAAGAACAAAGCAAGACAATGAGCATTATCCTTGTGTTAAGGCCACTGCTCAGGGAGCCTGTAAAGAGCTGGGAGAGGACCCTAAACTGGCACTTGGGCACCACCATTAAAACACTCTTGTCTTGGTGTTTTACTTCTTTTTAAAACCCTCAGTGATGGACATTCTGCAGTGTCCCACAGAAAACCCTCCCAAACTTAATTATACTTTGAGGTGGAAAGCCTCTCCCCCAAATATCTCATCTCAGATGTACTTGAACTCAGCATCTAATTATATCAGACCCCAAAATTGACCATTGCTATTTATAAATCAGTTCTTAGGGACAAATGTACCTTAAAATGACTGTGAGGACTTAGAAAGCACCTCTTTAAATAGACTTGATAGATTCCATTAGTCTTAAGTGCAGTGTTCAGACTGACAAATATATATTTTATATTTCTAGCCCTGTATAATCCCCAACAATTTGGCCCAAAATAATTCAGTCATTTAATATTCTTGATCCTCTCCAACTGAATTTTCAGTTTATCCACTCACATGTATGCGTATTATTATCTAACACACAAATATTACGGATTGTACAAGCGCAGAATATGTATGTTTGTAACAAAGCTGGTTTTAGTTTTATTCTTCCCATGCAACCAAACAGCTAGCACACAGCAATCTAAAAGAGGAGGAAGGTTTAGGTCCAGTGCTCTCCCTGACCACAACAGCTTTAAAAGCAGTCATGTGGAAACTTTTATAAGTCCACCTAGAATTAAATACAAGAGAGGGGAGGAAGTTCCTTACACTGAGCCCTGATAATTTGAGATTATTCATAAAAAGGATTTTTTTTCCCAAAAAAAAGTCTTTTAAGATATATTCATATATGTCTAACTTTTTGCATCATTAGTCTCAGCTGAGTCTTACCAAAACAGCAGGGAATGTTTTTGGTTCCATAAAAGCTATTCACTCAAAAAGCATCTGTGAATATTGCAATAATAATGATATTTTGACAAACTGTGTAAATCCTGTTTTGGTATAAAAGAAAACACCAGTCTTTAAGGTTTCATGAAGTAGTTGTTGTTATTGTTGATATTATTTGTTTTCAGGCAGAGTTCTTTAAAAATTTATTAAAACGTAAATGAGGGAAAAGACTCCCTCTTTAATCCTGACTAGGCAGCACTTCTTTTGAAACAGGCATTGCTCTTTTTTGAACAAATTATTTCTTTTTATATCATAGGAGAGTACGGCTTGATAATTGGGTTTTTCAGACTGCATTTCACTGCTGAAAATTGAACTAAAAATACTCCAGTCTCCACACTTTTAGAGAATTTCAAATTATTTTTATAAATTTGTCGACACACTATTTATGATGAAAATTCTTCTATCATTTACACTGCTAGAAGTTAGTCATAACCCCACTGAACTTAAATATACAATTTTCAAATTTCATTAGCATGAATCAGAGTATCTCTATAAAAAGGCAGTTCATCTTTTAATGAATATTTGCTAAAAGACTAAATTCCATTACATCCTTTGGATAGTTTTATGACAGTAGAACTCCAAAAGCATCAGTCTGCCTCACCTTGTTAATGATTAAACAGAAATATGTGCTAAAAGGCATGGTTTAACCAATGGACTGGAGATACACATCTAGACCAGTCTTGCAACGTCATCCTTGTATCACCATGCAGAAAATTTTTGTTCAAAGAGGAAAGATAAAATGAAGTCTTCAGAACAGTATATCCTTGCTGTTTGTTTTGCACGCCACAGATTAAAGAGTGCTGTGCTTTAAATTCCAGGTTTCTTATAACTATCTCCTGAAAGGTCCATGTGTACAAAATGCAGAGTTTCAGTACTCTAAGAATCCTTGAGAGAGCACTAATCACAGGAGGAGTCAGGAATGCAAAGTCACCAGCTGTAACATAAAATGCAGTTAATCCCACTGATTTACAATAGCAGTTTAGAAATCTAATGAATGATAAGTATTCTATACATAATATATAAAGTAATCACAGGGCTTTTAGAGATGTAAAGTATAAGAGGGATATAAGGGTATCAAATTATCCATGTTTATTAATAGCTCTCTGGAATGTTGTTAAATTAAAATAACAGCATTGATATGATAAATTGCAAAGGAAAATGAATGTGTGGTTTTATTGATGAACACTTATTATTTTTCAAAGGCATGGGTACAAGCAAGGGAAGTTCATGTAGTTAACAATCAGGCAAGATAAATTTTAATCGAGCATATTTAAAATCTAGCTGCTAGATGTCTTGTTAGTGTCACAATGCAATTTAATGCAAAAAGAAAACTTATCACTGAAATAAATTGTTGAATTGGCACTATATTATTCAATATACAATTAATCATAGAATCATAGAATGGTTTGGGTTGGAAGGGACCTTAAAGATCATCTAGTTCCACCCCCCCTGCCATGGGCAGAGACACCTTCTGCTAGACCAGGTTGCTCAAACCTCATCCAATCTGGCCTTGAACACTGCCAAGAAAGGGGCATCCACAACTTCTCTAGGCAACCTGTTCCAGTGCCTCACCACCCTCATAGTGAAGAATTTCTTCCTTAGATCTTATCTAAATTTACCCTCTTACAGTTTAAAGCCATTACCCCTTGTCTTATCACTACATGCCTTTGTAAAAAGTCCCTCTCCAGCTTTCTCGTAGGCACTGGCAGGCTGCAATAAGGTCTCCCCAGAGCCTTCTCTTCTCCAGGCTGAACAACCCTAATTCTCTCAGCCTGTCTTCATAGCAGAGGTGCTCCAGCACTCTGATCATGTTCATGGCCCTCCTCTGGACTTGCTCCAACAGGTCCACGTCCTTCTATACTGAGGCCCCAGAGCTGGACGCAGGACTGCCGGTGGGGTCTCATGAGAGCAGTGTAGAGGCGCAGAATCACCACCCTCAGCCTGCTGGTCATGCTGCTTTTGAGGCAGCACAGGATATGGTTGGTCTTCTGGGCTGCAAGCACACATTGCCGAGTCATGTTGAGCTCCTTATCAACCAACACCCACAAGCCCTTTTCCTCAGGGCTGCTCTCAATCAATCCTCCACCCAGCCTGTATTTGTGCTTGAGATTGGCCTGACCCATGTGCAGGACCTTGCACTTGGCCTTGTTGAAGGCCTTGAACCTTCATGTGGTTTGCACAGGCCCACCTCTCAAACCTGTCAGGATCCCTCTGGATGGCATCCCTTCCCCCCAGCATATTGACTGCACCACACACCTACAGACAATCATAGCCACAGATCACTGGGATACATGTGGGGTGTTACATTGATCACAAACTAGCCACAGTTTTTTAAGGGCCTTTATTCAAAGTTCTTGTAGCCCTTAGTTTAAACTTCTCAACTTCTGTGCCCTCACTAACAGGAATTCAAGGTGCTCAGTTGCTTGCAAAAGTGACTTCTGTTATTCAATGTAGGGTCCAAGACTCTCAAATAGTACAGTAACAGTAGAGCAGCTGAATCTGGTTTTGGTTATTTTTATTAGATAAAAACACAACTGTTGATAGAATATATCTTCATTCTAAATTTGAAAAATTATAGCTGAAAAATACTATAGTATCAAACTTCCAGGCACACAGAGGTGATTTAGTAATATATTATTTTCAGTGAAATTAATTTTTTTTTTTTCACCCATTAATTTTCAGTGAAACGAGCACTTCTCCCTAGGACTTTTTCATTGAATCTGCAAGGGTCCTTGAAAATGTCACTATTATTTATTTTGGTTGGCTCCAATATATTTCATTCTTTTCCAGACGGTAGCTCCTTGTCACCTACCTTTTCACCTAGTCTTCTTTTATCCTTTAATTTTTTTATTTTTCAATTTTCAGAACTATGCAAAGCTTATTCCTGGAGCTACTGTTGGGCGACTACAGAAGGATTCTGGAAATATTCTCCAGTTGATCATTGCTGCATATCAGGTAAAGTGGCTTCTTCTTGCATGTCTATATTTTCAAAATTAGGTTGCAGTTTGGTAAAAACAAGTGTCTCTGATTCTTTTTCTGCACTAGTTACAACATCATTTTTTATGCTTAAGCATTGACCTTAACAGGAAAAGTTTTGTTCACACTGAGGATTAAGTGAGCACAGAAACAAAATTCCTATAACCTTGTGTCATTCCTTGGTTCTGCTGGAATGCTAAATTCACATCAGTGTCTCATCTGACCTGCCTTGTTCATAGTTCTGTATTTCACACCTACTCTTGAGCCTTCTCTAACACAGGTATTCAGGTCTCCCGGTTCAATACCTGAACAGGGACTCAACTCTCTTCCCATCTGTAGTTGTCACCAGAGCAGATGCACAATTGCTCTGCAGGAATATCTGGGGAAAAAAGCTCTATCCTGTGCTCAGTGCTCTTCTCTGCTTTAGCAATTTGATGCTGCCCCTGTGAGGCTGTTCTGAGGTTTTTAAAAAGCAGAACGCAGGAGATGAAATGGGTTTGTTTAGATAATACCAGGAAATACTGTAAAGATGACAGGAACATAAACACAGTGCTGCTCTTCAGAGCTTTGTTTGTAAAATGCATCCTGGCTGCCTGGTTCTCTTCTGTCAGGGGAATGTTTTTATACAGTTTTACATGTCTTTACACAGATATATTAATTTACATATATGCTGATATACCACAGATCTCTCTCTTGCATCACAGCCCCTTTTTATTAAAAACCGGCTCTACCAGTTGGCTACAATGCCAAACAACTCTTTGCAAAGAGCTTCTGTTTCTTTCCTTATTTTTTTTTCTGCTCTTCCTCCTATCACCTGAATGAGAGGATCATCATTATGCCCGAAATTATTTTAGTGTTGATGATAGGAAGACCAAACAAATTCTTACAACTCTTAAAAAAGCAATAGAACTGATGAGTTACGATTTTTTAAATGAAATACAAAATATCAGAAGATTCTTTATCCTATGGAAGATTAAATAAGCAAAGAACTTTAAGGTTAATCTTCGGTGTCTACATACTGAAATAAATACAGAAGGAAATCTTTATGTGAGTTAAGCTATTGCTAAACATCCAGTGGCACCAGGATTTCACTTCTGGAGTCCAATCTGTTGTTAGTCATATCTGGTTCCTGTCAGGATTTCTTGAGGCTGGCACTCTAACTTATAGACAGAGGTTCCTACATTCAACAGCTGAAATACCATTTTGTTGTCCAGCGAGTAACGGAAAAATATAAAATAATTGTCTCAGTACTCTGTCCTGCTGCCTTTGCTGTAACATTGTGTAAAGTGCAGGATGGTGCTTCCTCTAATTGCAGTGTCATGGCATCTTCTGCCTTGCTGAACACTGGAAAGGTGGAGAGTGCATCCTTGCCTCTTCCCATAAGCGCTACCTATGGTCTATGATTTTTTTTCCTACTGTCCTTTTTGAACTTGCTGATATTTTCAGTCTCTGTGGCAAAAAGGAGTTCAATTGCACTGTGTCAAGCTACATTTTTCTTTTTCCCATTTTAAACTACTCCCTGTGCTTTAAAGTTTCACTGAGTGCACCTCAATTATGGTATTGCAGGGTTTGGTGAATAACAGCTCTGCATTCACCTTATCTTCATGTCTTCATGATTTCATAATATTTTATCACTCAGACACTTTTCACCCCCACAACCTTCTCTCCAAATTGGACAATCCCAGGCTTTTAAGTCTCTCCTCAGCTGCTTCATCCCCTTGGTGACTTTAGCTGACCTTCTCTTTACCCTCCCTGACTCCAATGAGTCCTTCCTGAGGTGTGGAGACCAGCAGAGCTTGCAGTACGCAAGACAGGGCGCACTGAGGTTTATTACAGAGGCAAAATGATGCCCTCTGTCTTGTTCTCAACATCCTGTCTCATGTCGCCCAGGACACTGTTGGCTTTTTAGCTGCTACACGCTGAGCAGATCATCTTCCAGAGCTGTCAGCGGTGACCCTGGTGCTGATCCTGAGTTGTTTTGGCCGTGCAGTGGGCAGGGTTTGGAGGGGGCTCTGAGCTCAGTGCTTGCTCCACTCCCGTAGTGGCAGGAGGGTGGCTGCAGGAACGGTATTCCTGCCTTCGGGCCATAGCTCGTGTCATTCAGGTACAGCATGTCTGGACCACGGACCAGAGTTGCTCATAGGTTCTTAAAATCCCACATACGTTTCAAGATGTACAAAGTGTACAAGTAGCAACATGTCACACTCAAAATTTCCCGGAGCCCATTTTATTACACTTAACCTTAAAGGTTAACGATTTTATTGTTCTGTGAATGTGTTCTGAAAATCTTCCAAGCAGAAACCACTGAAAATCACTTTATTTGATATAAGTGAAGACATCTGAATTTTGGGGGACTGGGAAGGGGATAATGAGGGTTAAAAATCACACGCAAAACAGAAGATCTAATTCCATTTCTGTCACATCCCCCTCATGATACTCTCAGCAGTGTAATTCAATGCCTGGTGTCTCTGTTTCTTTACCCACAAAAAAGGAATAAATAACTATTTGCTCCCCAAGAGTAGAGTTAGGCTAAATCTTGAATGCTTTTAAAGTGCTTTTGAGTCTTTACTTGCTGTATAAACACAAGGTTTGCTAATACCATTCACCGTGTGTTGCTATCTAAACGCTTCAGAGAGGAAGTAAGCAAGTTAAGAAAGTCTGAGCTGTCAAAATATTTGTTACAGGCTGTTCTCGTGTTCTTTCCAAGTATGATTCATTTTCTTCTGTAAGCATATTTCTGCCTGCTTTGTTTAACGTTGAATTCTGCATAACTTTGTATTGCAGAGCTGTAGGCTAAATTGCATTGTGACAGATATCAGGCTGTTTGATTAAAGTTATTCCAGGATTTTAAAATTTCAGAAAAAATCCACTCTTTTTTCAGTGCTTGGTTCCCTTTTCACTTACAGGAAAATAAGACCAAAGAAATAATATATTAAAACAGGACAGGTAACACAAGGACACAAGTTTGTAACACTGTTTTGTCTGCTGTTTCATTCAGACAAATTTTTGAACCACAAATGTTTCTCTTTGAATGACTTCAAGCTCACTAAACTGCCTGCTATTTGTCCCCAAACTACGCTCAGGCAACTTAGTAGATTTAAAACACCATTAGAAGTCCTCACAGATATTAAAATCTAAGAAACTGGAGTTTGTCACGGTTTATGCTTGCATTTTCAGTGGCATAAATTGCGTAGCTGGACCTCTCAGAACAGCAAGGCATGTTCATGATGACCCAGTACAGGAACCAGGATTCAAAGTATTAGGACTTGGTGTTCAGCAGCATTTAATTTTCTCTCATGGTTGCGCTCTATTAGAGTCTCGTAGCTTTGCAGCTGGTGGAAGAGGGACTATTTGGTGATATATCCTGGACATTAGCACATACCAGCATTCACAGTTTTATGTAGAGGTTTGCTATATTTGGTCCTTTTGTGAGAGCCCTGATATTGCAAACAAATTATTTTCTAAGAATCTCTGCATTGTTTCAATAGCGACATAAGCACCTAACTCTAAAACAAACGTGAAGGGAAAACTGGACACACCCAGAGCTACCAAGGTTATCAACCTGATGCCCAGTGTGCAGTTTTACTGCTCTGGCTGTGCGCTGGGAAGAGCTCTGGGTATTACGTGGATGTATCTTGCACGACGTGTTCCTATCCTTTATTAAAGTGCTTTGGTTTACTGACAAGGTTTTCCAGATGAAAAGACATTAAAAAAACCCCACCAAACACAACCCTAAGACAAATTTCCAGGGAATCCAGGACATGTACAAAGGACAGGGAGTTGTTGGTTATGCAGGTTTATACCTATTCTACTTTTAGTTTGTTTTACCGCACCAGACCTTTACTCCAGTGAGTCATCCTGGTGCCTTTACTAGAATGATTCACTGGAGTAAGGTCAATGAGGTCCTCATGCTTCTGACTGAAGTGCAGGGGGTATTTTGTAAAGCAATTAAGCTCACAAGAGCTTTTGCTCAGCAATTGCTAAGGTACTTTTGAAAAATTTCCATTTACTGGATCCACAGTCCGATGAAGTCATAGGGAATTTACCCATGGTCTGCTATAGGCTTTGGATTAAGGTTGTGTAAGCAAAGTTGCTATAAAATATTTTAAAGAGTTAACTATAAAAAACCTGGGTGTGAGAGAGTTCATGAAGTAAGTTTTTCACTTAAGAAATGAAAGTTTGGTTGAACAAATTAATTTAAGAAATGCGTACACTGTTGAATACAACTTGGAATAGAACTGACAGCTCATGAAGCAGAAATTTCCACCAGGAGAAAGGAACGGAGCGAGCCCCCAGCTGCGGGAGCTCACCGTGGGACTCAGCTCTGGCTCTGGCCCTGGAAATGTCGAACTTGGTCATGAAGGCCCTGCACTGAGGCAAAACTGAGCTTGGAGCCTGCCCTGCCGTGAGAGAGATTGTGAGGTTTGATTCTACCAGCTGAGATAAATGGGAAGAAATATTGACATAGGCTGGCTAATCAGGAAAAGCCCAGTGCTAGCAATGCAATCAGGGACACAAAGCCATTCCTTGGTAAGACCGGAGCTAAAGGAAAACCCATATCAGTCAGCAGAGCACTTAGTGATGAAAGATGATTTACTAAAAGACTGAATTTATTCTCCTGCAAGGGCAGGAAATAAGCGCCGTGATAGCAGATATTAAACTGATACCACCGTTGCTTTCCACTGAAAACCGGTTCTGTCGGCGCTTTGTTTTGCTCGTTCTCCATTTTTCTTGCAATGGAGAAGTCTGTAAATAAAGCACAAGCCCACAAATTTACTCCCGTGTAGGTCAGGAGAAGTTACAATCCACGTTACACAGATGTGGAGCATTGGCAGCATTTGGCAGTGTTACCACTCCATTCATCTCATGCATTTTTCCTTTAAGGAGCTGAGGTCCGAGGTGGAGCTGGAGGTCTTGGGAGAGACAGAAGGACTCAATCTCTCTTTCACGGCCATCTGTAACAACGGGACCCTTTTTCCACATCAGAGGAAATGCTCTCATGTGAGAGTGGGAGACACAGTAAGTAAAGAAGATGTCTTTCTCAAAAGACATGAATTCCGGAGAATTTAGGAAACCAAGGTAGAGGGTTTGCTCTTTACCGAATAATCTTCCTCCAAACAAATTACAAGAACAGCAGGTGATATCTATGACCCCGTTTGTTCTGTCCACCACATGTGCTTCCAGAGTACTCTGCAGGGCTGCAGCTCCGAACAGCCACCATCTTCTTTTCCAGGTCTCTTTCAACGTGACTGTAAGTCTCTCCTGTGAAAAAACCAGAAGGCGTATTGTGATAAAACCAGTGGGGCTCAGTGACATGCTGGAAATGGAAATTCATCCCCAGTGCAGCTGTAATTGTCAGGCGAAGGCTGAGATGAACAGCCCAAAATGCAACAAAGGGAAAGGATCGTTCGAGTGCGGGGTGTGCGTCTGCAGCCCGGGGTACGTGGGGCCACACTGTGAATGCGACGAGAGCTTCCTCGGCGACAGCTCCTGCAAGGGCTCAGCAGAGCAGAGCTCCTGCAGTGGGAGAGGTGACTGCTACTGCGGGCACTGCCTTTGCCACCCGTCCCTGTACGGAAAGGTGTACGGGCCACGCTGCGAATGCGATGACTTCTCGTGTGTGAGACACAGAGGGCTCCAGTGTGGAGGTACGGGCCCTTGGCGCTAGTTTTAGCATCTGCACTTCAGAGCTTTATTGTCTGACTCTGAGCTATGAACTTTGTGAATCTGTGTTTTCATCATATATTTTCATCATCTATTCAGTTGCAATCAATTCTGTATAAAGTGCAATTTACTATTTCTGAATGATCTTTAGACTTAAAACAAGACAGAATTTTTAGCCCTGTTTTCAAATTTAAAAAAGAGACACCCTGAACCACTCCATAGCTAGCCGAAGTTGGCAGGGCTTTATTGGAGCATATCAGCTACCATCACACTGGGGCAGACTTTTAATGGCTTTAGAAGATTTTAGCTCAAAGGACATTTAGGTAAGTACATTGACATACATCGGTGTTAGCTAGTTTACAATTTCACTCTGACATAATTATCAAAGCATAGCAATCTTAATGAATTAATCTTGATTAATCACTTATCACTAGGATAATTCTGATATTTTTATAATTTTAAACCAGTAATCTCAATGATTCTTGGTTTATCTTAGTAAGTTACTATCAGAATTTGAGAACTTGTATTTACAATTTTTTCCTGGGCTATACCATTATAAATCAGAAGTGATTCTATGGAAACAACAGGAATAGCATTAAACTGGCAGGAACCAGCCATGAGATTGTGCTGACTAGATAGGCTGAAATTATGCCGCTCTAAATGAAAGAGGATTTACCCATTAGGTTGTGCACTGTCAGCAGATAAGATCAGTGTGGAGGACTCCAGTGAAGAGAATGGAGCTGCACTGGCTTACAGCCAGTCTAAGCAAAAATTCGATCCTCTGGCTTAAAAGTGAAAATGCTGGGGGAGGATGAAAGATGCTTAAGAGTGAGAAGAGTTGGAGGGGGGAAAATATCTGCTATTAAGGAGAATGTTTTCAAAGGCCATTATTCAGATTCTTATTAAGAGACTGATTTGAGATATAATAAATGTTTTTCCAGGCAATGGTGACTGTGATTGTGGGGAATGCATGTGCCACGGTGGATGGACTGGTGAATACTGTAATTGCACAACCGACACCAGCGCTTGCATTGCTGAGGATGGGACACTGTGCAGTGGGAGAGGCGAATGTGTCTGTGGGTCATGTGCTTGCACCCATCCAGGGGCTTCAGGCCAAACATGTGAAAAGTGCCCTCTCTGCGGTGACCCTTGCAGTTCCAGGCGGTAACGTGCTTGTTTTAAGTCTCTGATGTTTGTACCATCTAGGTATCTATTTCCTATGCTGCCTCAGCAGTGCGTTTACTGCTGCTACTGTAAATTGGATTTACAGACCAGAGCCCAAGAGCTTCCTTGCCCTTTGAGAGGAGCAGCTGTACACCAACCATTTATCAGCATTACTCTTGTACAAAAGAACTTTAGGGAAAACAATTTAATCACCTTCAAGCAGCACAAGTAAAACATCACACTTCCACTGTTCTCACTGGCGGTACAGCTAATCAGAATGGTGGCCTTATATGATAACATCAGACAAAAACAGATGAACCTCCTTCCAGTCCACAGTACAGAAAAAAAACATCCCAGCATAGCTGCTACAGCAAAAATGAGGACTTACGTCAAAAAAGGGCATTTGTATTATGGTTCTCATGCACATGAATTAATAAGGTCATGCTCTCTGCTCAAGCTTTACACATGTGCAAATTCATAGTCCAAATTAAGTTAAGCTTGTGTGAATTAAAGAGGCCCAACTATGATAAACTAGGTCATAGTCTGGGGATGAAATCAGTATGTCATGTATAAGTTGATGACAAATTGATTGTACATGGTGAAGTGTCTTCTGTTCACTGAGCATGCAAAATGTATGTAGCTTTCCTGCTCTGATGTGTGGTGTATGCTACGGTGCATGATAGGAAATGCAACCAAAAATATGTGTAACATAAAGCTGACCACACTAAGTACACCCATGCTTATGCTTGTATTACATGAGCTCTTGCAGGGCTAAAGTCAGTCCAAATTGAGCAGAATTTGGTAGAAATTTAAGCTAGAAGTTGAATTAGGCTTCACAGAATACACGTTAATGACCCTGGTTTTGCTTGCTGAGTGCCAAGTCAGTGTTAAGTTGCATTAATGCTTCATGACTCTGTCACATCTACTTATTTAGAGTTGAGGCCCATTTCTCTTCCATACCAGCTCTTTGCAACTGTATTTTCATGCCTGTCATTGCAGTCCACGCTATATCTGAGATGAGAAGCTATTCTGTGGTATGTGATTTAGTCGTCATTTATATTAGTGCTAAATTGGACCTACAAAAGCAAGCCAAACAGTTTGTTCAAAGCTTTAAGTAAAGAGAACTTCTGCATGCGACTGCTCTGAACATGAAGGACAATGTTGCTGCTTTGCTCTGTCCAATTTTGCAGAGAATAAAAAATATAAAGTTACACGTTGGGCATTACATTAGCCTATTTGAACATGGATATTGTATGCAGTGTTAGATCTTTTCTCTATTCCCTTGCCGAAACACAGGGCAGGGAAAGCCAAAAGAGAGAGATCATTGGGAATACTTGGGTAGGGTAACCGAGAGATACGAAAGACCAGGTCAGAGGGGACTGAGATTAATGGCTAGGCAGCCAAGAAAAAGAGTGGTAGTATGAGAAACATGGCAAATATGACAAAACCACCAACAACACTGGATTTGTCTCCATGAGATAGAGGCTATCCCATTACCTGCTCGCTTTTACTATTCACCATCTCCAGAGGAAGTGATAAGGTCATCTCCATCCTGTGAAGATAATCTCAGCAGCCTCAGCATATTCCCATGGATATATGTAACTCAAGGCAACAGGAGATGGCCAGGGCTTTTTTGGATGTTTTGTTGCAGTTCTTCTCTTTCCTTTTCTTAAAGCAGCTAGTCCTTCAGGCTGCTTCTCAAAGTCTCAGTCTGGCTGAAGCTATTTGTGAAGAATCAACAAGATACATTTTTGTGTCAAGAATTTTTGTATATGAATTCTGTTCATTGTTCCCTTTTTCCATGAAACTCTGGATTTATTAAATCCTCATTGAATTACTGGGAAAATTTTCAGAGACTTCTAAAGGAATTGGTTTAGACTCTGTGTTTTTAAATAATATTTCTGTCATTCCACCATTAAATAAAGTAAATTATTTTCCAATAAGTTGCATTAGTATAATTAGCATCTAAGTAAATAATTTCTAACACAAGTAATCACATCTGAGAGACATCTGTATAGACACCTGAATAGCGTTTTAATACATTATTCAGTAGACTTTTAACAAAGGAAGACTTACAGTAGGTGCCCCAGCTTGATCTCTCTGAAGTTGCTTTCAGGTATTGTTCATCTGCTAGGCATTCCTTCAGCTGGTATTTTGTGTGAGCTTAGTTCAGGATATTTGTTTTTGAAAATGAATGTTATGTGTGAGTAACCCCATGTCTTTGATAGACCTACATGAATAATGTTGCCTGGGGTTCTGTCTGGTAGCTAATAATCTGGGAGAGAAAGAGGACAAGAGAGAGCTTATCCACAATTCCTTTATTCAGGTGGGGGTTTTTGATTTTGGTTGGGGTTTTTTTCTTGGTGGCAATACCTATCATATTTCTGAGAGCTACTGTATCCATAGAACAAGACCTTTTGTTTAGCTTCTTTTTAAAATGCAGATGCATACGTACTGGCTTTTATATTGTTCCTTTGTGACAGGCAGAGATTGATGAGCCGCTGAATTATTTTCTGCAGGAGCTGTGTGGAATGTCACTTGGCTTCTGATGACAAGTCACCGGGAGAATGCAGTGAAAAATGCAAATTGGTTGATGCAACTGTCAGCACTGCAGAGGGTTTGTACACTCAAATCTTCCTTTCCTCTGTGTGTGTGATTAGTGATAGCTTCCACTTTCAGTAACTTCATATTTGAAAGTAGCCTTGTTTTTCTGCCATGGAATTATATTAGGGATCATAAGGTAATTGCTGTCTATCTACGGTTCTTCTGTGGTAAGTAGGAGATGCAGATCAGGGCTAGTATTTACCCCTCCGGGTTAATTAACTCATTGGATCACACCTACTTTCTAAGCAGTTTATGTAAGAAAGGACAGAATTTTATAAATACCAGAATCAGTGGCTGATGAAAGCCCCTGAGGTGAAGTCACGCCTGCACCATGAGTTCCAGCGTGGCTTCTTTTAACATACAAATGCAAAACCTGATCCCAGTCCTTATGCAGACTCTTGATTACAGTTGGCAACTAGACACAGCCCTTTAACCTGTTCTGCTTCTCGTCAGGTTTTACTAAGACATTCCTAGTACCCTAAAGGCTAAGTACATCTTTCAGTTGCGCATTGTAATTCAAAACTGCCCTTCATCAATGGGAATTTCTGGAATATGAATTAGCCTTGAATAAAATAGTACTCAGAAAAAAAAGAATTAACTTTGAATGCAATACTACATCAAAGTCTTCTTTTTTCCTATAGAGGAAGGTGCTTGCCTGTACAGTAGGCAGTCTGTATTTATTCTTATGGCAAATCTAATCCCAATCCTATGGCAAAATGCAATTGTTAGGTGAGGCAGGACATGGGTGCATTATATCCACAGCACAGATGTAAACATAAGCATTAAATCAGCCCAATGTAAAAGTTAGGATGATAATGCAGAATGCTGTATGCACGTCTAAGGACTGTGTCTGCAAACTGTTGGAAGCCCATCCAGAGCTGCATGCATGCATAAATTTCACTGACAGACATCTTTCCAACAGAGATACACCTTTTGGTTTTGATGACATCACTCCATAATATAGACCTCAAAAGTTGCAAATATTGCCCTTGTAAAGAAATTCTAATTTTGTATTTTTATTAAAATTATTATTAAGCATTGCATTCCTAGATATCAGTATTTGTTTATAAATATAAAAATGTATTTACAAGCTTCAAAAACATATGAGCACTTTTATTGTATCTCTGTAGCTGGTAAAGTTTTCAGGTTGCTATTGCCAGATGGCAGATATTTGTAGCTAGGAATATATAAGACATTCTACTTTCAAATACAATGAATACTCATCAAGAGCAGGAACAGTCACTTATATGGCTCTGTTCCCACACATAGCGGTCACAGGAATATGAGCATGACAACATCACCTCCTGTTCCTGCTTATTTCCTTTTTTTCATGTCCTGTGCTTCCCTGACTGGGACTGTCAGCTAATTCTTTAGATTTAAAATTTATTTGCAGCAGTTACAGTAACTGCTGTAGTGAAGTGAGGTTAATCCAGCCTTCACTATTCCCATCCTAACCTCTCAAAAAACCCAAACAAACCCAACAAAAAACACCCCACAGAAGTTGTTGCAAACTCTGTTTCATGTTAAATGCTTTTGTAATAGCTCAAAGGATTGGTTTTGGCATGGAGGTAGCCTCATTAAGTCATCCCGAGGGGGGAAAAAATCTTAACAATAATTTAAAAATCCTAAAATCAAAACTGTATTACCTAAACAAAAAAAAAATTTGAAGTGGTATAACTAGACCACCACATAATATTTAGGACAGATTATTGATCAACTTCATATGGTAGCATACTGCTTCTTTCTGTTTTATATTTCTGTTTCTTTAATGCTTCAAGGCTTTTTGAAAACTAGAAATAGCTCTCGGTTAAATAAAATATTAGCACTTAAAGATTTACTTTCTCTTTTGCATGCATACGTTGCAACACAATGACTGGAACTGTGGAGCAATAAAAAAGCGTAGGCTTTACATTTGCCTCTTTCCCGGGAACGCCCGTTTTAGCCTCTGAGCCATGCCTTTTGCCTCCTCTGCGTCGGTTCTGTGGGTGCTGGGGGTTTCCCTTCCCGCTCCCCCGCAGCAGGGCCACCGGTGCGGCCACGGTGCGGGCACCTCTCCGCCTGGGGACCCAGCAGGGCACGAGATGGCACAGCAGCTGTGGGGGTGCTGACGGCTTCATGTTTACTGGGCTTATCTCCATGGCAAGCATCGCTTTTGAATATTTATTTTCATCCAGTTTTAATATTTTAATATTAAAGCGGGCTAATCCCCCCTTTGCCAGATGGATGTAAGAGGAGCCCTTGTTGCTCTACTCACTACCCAGGAGGAACCGCTGTTCCTAAAAAGCGGCTCCTGCCACCGCAGCAGCGCACCAGGCTGCTCCTGCCGCAAGCCCAACCGGGACGGTTACACTCGGCTTGGAGAAACGGAGTTTTTCCTACCCCATAGTGTTGACACCGCACAAATTCCCAGTGCAGCAACAAAATGGATGCTGGAGTCTGGATAAGCCTCTACATCAGCACTGCTGTGTCGCTCCGACTCAAAGTGAGATGAAACTCTTCAAAAAAAGCATTTTGTTCAGCAGAAGACGAAAAAGGGCATAATGACATTTAAATTTACAGTCAATTTTTTTTGTTGAATCTTTTATCCAAGTACCTCTTAGGGAACAGTCTTTCACACTTCCAGGCTCCAGCTTGCCGTTACCCAATTCTTCTTGCAGTGTGACTCCAGTGATTTCAAATACCATTGAATATAATGGAATTAGGCTGCCGGCAGAAGTGGGAAGAGTACGATGATTCACTGCAGAACGCAGAAAATTACACAGGTGTAAATTACAGGAGTTTATCTACCTAGGCAAATTTTTGTGCCGGTGGACTGAAAATAATCTATGCAATAGTCTCTCTTAGTCATCCCTCATCCTAAAAATAACATCAGAGAAATAAAATGTAACTGTAAGCTGAGCTCTGAATTGCTTGAACTGGCATCTTTGCTTTCATTTCTACATCCTTGCGCATAATCAGATTTCTGCTCCCCAAATTATGTCTTAAATTATGACATTAAATTAAAATTTACAATTTAAAAATAACAAATATATTTGCCTTCTGGATAACATTTGGAATGTGCCTGCCAGTTTTTCACTGCCTTCAGGATAGCTAACAACTACCTTTTTTTTTAAAAAAAAAAAAAGAGCAAGCTAATATTCTTTGGATCTGCTTGCTTAAAAGAGTTGGGAAACAACAAATATTGCAAAACTTGTGGCAGCATTACTGGAATTGTGACCTGGCAATGAGTGACATTAATTCAGCACACTCAGTCTGCAGATTGTGGCCTTTCTAACAAAATTAAATCTTGTTAAATCAGCAAGTCTTGTCAGCCTGTCACCTTGATAGATAACACATTGCTCTGCCACCAAGGACAGGCAACAGGTTAAATACAAGATTATCACAAATCAAGAGCATGTTTCCATTAAAATCCAACCAGATGTGATTCTGTTTTTACAACAAGCAGAGAAAAAGACCTTAGGGTAGTCAACTATTTACACTTTCATATTTTCTATGGTGTTTAATAGTGTTTTCTAGAAGACCAAACCTTATGATAATAAGCTATATGAAAAAAGAAAAGGGAGCACTTATTTCTTTATGTACTATAGATTTCTTTAAATTCCATATTCCTGTCTGATTCCTACTTTATATTTCATTACTCTTCATATTAAAGTTTGAGGACTTAAGATTTTTAGCACAGTTGCTTATGAAATTTCAGTAAAAGTTTCAAATGAAATAAGAAGTAAGAAATAATGGAGAGTGACAATTATTTTTAAAGAAATGTTTGAGAAGCTTACTGTTTTTTCTTACCTCTAAAAATAAAACCTAAGAATTTTTTTCTAAAAATGTACAGAAAAGCATACCTAGATCTCCAGAGCTATTCAAATCATGGTTTATATGGAAACATAATAAGTGTTCAGCCCCAGAAGTGTTATTGCACACAGTTTTAAGGTCAGATATTTTTGCTCTGTGAAAATATTATCTAAAGTTTATGCTACAAATTATGGCATTTCTGGTTCTGGACCTGTAGTCTCAGTTTTTGATTGTTTTACTTGCTTTATATTGTCCCTCACAGCCAGTTTCCTCCTGTCTCTCTGTTCCCTCTGAACTAACTTTTTGCAGCAGAAAAGGTTTCCCAGTTAGGAATATCTGGGGGAAAAAAAATGATTAAGTTTTTGTGCAGCTCTACATTAAATGGAGAGACAAATGTCTGTCATCTCAGGTCAGTTTTTATCTGTTTCCCCTGGAATCACATTCCAAAGACCCCAGAATCACAGTTTTCTGGTTTTAGTCTATATTTACTGTGGTGACAGTACTGGAGACACTAATCTTTGAGAGCACTATTGTGGAAGAAAAAATGGCAGCCCTTTTAACAGTACCCATTGCTGTTTGATGTATGTATATCTACTTCTGAAACATAATCTAGACATGGTAGGAGTAGCTGTAAACCAAAAAGAACATACTGTTTACTTTATCCTATACATACATTTCCTAGGCAGCTGGTGGTTCAGCAGCTTGGAAGCACTTCCAATTCATTGAAATTCATAGTACGCTAGATGGTCAGTGCAGACTGAGACCACCAGGATCAGTTCTTTGGAAATATAAGTGAAAAATCTGAAACAAAACAAAGCTTGGGTTGGAAGCAAAATTGTTAAATTTAGTAGAAATTGTGAAGGTATTTCTGTTTTCATCTTTCACTTTGCCAGCCACAGACGAGGCTGTGACAAACATGATGCCAGCAGTCTCTCTTGTTCTTACATGTTAAACTTCATTCGATCTGATGAATGACTTTTTCTCCCCTTCCTCTGCAGATTATTCCGAGGATAAATCCATTCCCTGCTCTTTGCAGGGGGAAAATGAATGTATAACCACATTTCTACTGGCTATGGATGAACAGGGAAAGACAGTCATTCATAGCATAGAACAGAAAGGTAAGCAGTGAGTATTGCTTTTTCTATGTGAAATCTGATTTAAAAACACAGGCAGGGTGAGCTACCTGGAAGCTGAGCTCTTTTAAGCAGTACTGCACTTCCTTGTGTTTGTGGCTGTCCTCTGCTCAGCCGAAAAAGCACCTCCTCAAGCACTTATTTAATATGGTGGTAAAATAAATACCTCTTCTTTCATGAAAGATGGGCAGAAGGATCGCTGGGCTGCAAGAGTAAGTTAATTTTTCTAAAGCCCTGTGCAATTCTAAGATGATGATACCAAACGCCATTTGCATCATATGAGAAAACTGTAATTCACTTTGAAATGACATATATTTCATAGATGGACATATATCCATAAGGCTATCTGATTGGGTATACCTGATGAAATTCTAAAACATATTTATAATTCCATTTGATGTTGCAGTATCATTAAGTTTTTAATATTTTGCATAACTAACAGATATTCAGCAGATCTCTTTATATCCTTTCATTTAACATTACTTCTTTATTTACTGTTATTTCACTACTGATTTTTCATTAAAGTTCCTAATCATGTAGGCCAGGAGAGAACACAGACAGCACTTTTCAGCTGACAAACAGTTTAGTTTCCAGGTGATAAAAATGCTTTTTTTTTTTCCTTTTTTGACACACCCAGTGCCTCAGTGCTAAATGTCAGTTGTTTTAGGGAAGGCCATGCAGATTTGTAACCTCATTCTATTGGCACAAATGGCATTTATTTTGTTAACCCTTTGTGTAGCCTTTCTCTAGCATCCGTGTGAGAATGAAAATTATTTCACTGCGCAAAAAAGCAGCTTCTACCATAAGAACAGTAGCTTGGTTTTGTATAGGTTATGATTACAGCAAGGATGGTTGTAACAACTAGTACTAACGAAGCACATCTCTTTGTAAACTATACCCCTAAGACTCAAGAATTTAAGGGTAGGATTGTGCTGTGATGGCTGCGATGCATGTGAACATGAACTAAGACCTCCATAGAAATTTATTTCATTTATGGAACCAAAGTCAAGATGGCACCAGTAGCCAGAGCGTTAACCCACTGCTCAACCCAGACCCCTCAGAATTAGTGAAATGATGACATCAAGCAAAAAAGTAATGATGTGAACTAGAATCATGTAAGCCAAATAAAACTGAAAGTAATTTTTCAATGTCCTTAAACCATGGTTCAATAAAATAGTAGCATTCACTGACTTTGATGAGGAATACTTTTTAATATGAAAATAATAAAACTTCTTTGTGCTGTGGTGAAGAAGAAACTTCAGTTTTAATTTTGACTCTCTGAAATATTGTACGATAAAATTTATTGTAGAACTTGAAATGCAGAAGTCCTTCAAATTGCTCAGTCCAACGTTTTCAGCAAGTCTAATGGATTTTTTTCCTGGTTGTTTTCATGACTGAAATGCAGTTTCCTTTATTTTCTCAATATCATTGGTGACTCTACCCCGATATAAATCTCGCTAGAATCTTTTCCTCTGCAACACACTGAATATCAGCTAATTGAAGTAGAGATTCAGTTGTAACATTGTAAAATTCATAATCTTGTCAACTCAGCCCTGTTTTTTAGAATTATATTGATACAGATGTGAATAATTTTCTAACTTTTCAGAATCTGGGTCTGTATCCAGCAGCTGCTTGTCGACACAGTAAAAGAGCAGTGGAAGAAGTTAGAAATTAATTTTTAAAATATTTTAATGCAATATTTTTCAGCCAGTTTCACAAACCCTTTAGCAAGCTAGCAGGAGAAAAATAACACAGGCTTGAAGGAAAAGGCATGCATAGCTCACAGCAAATGAGAAGGCCAGCATGCCTCTTGGCTGTTTTTAATTGCCTAAAATTTATTGATTGGATAACCACACTCATAATTGGTTTTATTTCCACAGATTGCCCACAGCTTCCAAATATCCCAATGATAATGGTGGGTGTCACCCTTGCTATCCTTCTCATTGGCATTGTTTTACTTTGTATATGGAAATTACTGGTATCAGTTCAAGACCGAAAAGAGGTGGCCAAGTTTGAAGCAGAAAAATCAAAAGTTAAATGGCAAACGGTACGTTAAATGCATTGATTTTATATGAGGTGCTTTAATTTGGTTGCATGATACACAACTGCCTTTAAAATTCTGTGCCTTGGTTTTGTTCTTTTAAATTGATAGATTTTATTGGTAGTTTTTCACTACACTTAGTATTCTGTAAAGTAAAATTACAATTTTTTTAGGGATAAAAAACAGTTAGAGTTTGATCTCCTGGTTTAATTTCTTCCGCATGTAAAAGCATGTAGATAACATTTTTTTAATAGTTGTTTTTTAATTAGTACCTTGCCTTTGATTCATCTTAGCAAAGTTGTTCGCTGCCTATGTAATTATCAGAGGTGCACCCCTCTTCCCTGAAACAGCCCATTTTAGGAAAGAGAGATTATTGATGGCCTCTGTCATAACGAGAGCCCACTCACACGGAGGAGCAATGAATGTAAGCTGTCCAAAATGTAGGTAAAAGGACAAAGAAATTCTATCTATAGGTTGCAGACATCTAATGCAAGCTTATACCACATGTTCCCTTTTCTTCTTTCCTTTCTGCTCTTGACTTTTTTGCTCTTCTGCAAAAGCTTTAAGACTTCTGAGGCTCTTTGTAAAAAAACGTGTTGAGTAAGCGTTTCTGGCGGGTGCCAGGAGGACAGAAATACGCTGCCGTTCCCCCGGCTCCATTCTCGTACGAAGCCCTGTGGTTGCAACATTTCTGCAAGAATGGACACTGCTGGCCTGTCAGCTTTTGAGAGGGGAAAAATCAGTTACTTACCAGCAAGGCCACTTGAGAATGTTGAGCATCCTTCGGCAGAGCCACATGTGGTAAAAGGGAAGGATACACTTGATAGAAGCATTTTAATTTTCTTTTCTGTCGCAAGAGGAAATGATAGCAAGTGAATGATGGGAGCCCAGGATTAAAAGCCCGTGTGGGACTCACCCTTCTCCCAACGTGTGGTAGTCTGTGTGGCTCAAGCAAGAGGACTGTGACAAGTCACACCTCAGCGCTGAGACACTATCTGTGCTTTTAGAATGCTCCAACCACAACATGATACACAAATTATATTAGACATATTTGATAAAGTATTGTTTGATGATGCACGTTACTTTCATCCGGGAGGCAGATGTGAAGGGAAGCATGTTCTAGACAGGTTTGCGCTGCCTCATCTAGACCAGTCGGGATTTTGGTGACTGCTGAAGGCTGTTCTAAAATTATCAAAGGTACAAAATTACTTCTGTACAAAGATTAGACCAGAAGCCCTCACTGGGGAATAGAAGCAGTGGGAGGAGGGTGTCATAATTATAAAATTATGACTGGGGAAATTGAAGATGGGACGTTTGTTCACTGACTTTTCCCGTACAAGCATGGTGAGATAGCAGGCTCCAAAGAAGCCAAAAGACATAAATACACGACACCTGCTTAGGCCATATGATTTATTTCCAAAGATATCCTGGATGATAAAAATTTGCATGGATTCAAAATGGCTATAGACAAATCCATCCCTTCTGACCCAGGAGGTTTGTGAACCTGTGTGAACCTGTGAAAGGCATGTGTCAGCCTTTTCACGCGCAGCCTGCATCACACGCCGTTGGGAACACGTTGCTGGGCCAGGGAGATGTCTGGCTCGAGTTTCTCACGGAGTACCAATCATCTTCTTCTGCACGTGGGAAAGCAGAGTGGTACTAGCTGGTGCACGTACGACCTGCATCATAACGCTGGGTCAGGAATCATGGACCGCAATGGTCCCTTTGCTGAAGAGGCGCGCTCAAGGCAACGGTGTGCAGCTACATCTGCTTGCAGCTGAAGCTAGGGCAAAATGAGTTAAACATTGCATGACTCCCATTTCTTCTGTTTTTGTTTGATTTTTTAGGAAACAAATCCATTGTACAGAGGTTCAACAACCACTTTTAAAAATGTAACTTACAAGAACCAAGAAAAGCAAAAAGGGGCCGTGGCTGCAGATTTCTATTAGTACCTTCAACACCACAAACTTGGTTTTACTGGCAGGAAATCTAAAAACACTTGTTTCTTCTCAGCTGGTTATGTGATATTTGTTTGCACATTGCAGTGGTATAATCATTCTGTTAGAGAAAATATATCTTGTCTTGGAAAAACTATAGGTAACATATTGATGGTAAAAGTTTAGTAGAAATATTAAAAAAAACCACCTTTAATATTAAAGCCCCCCATCTTAAAAAAATAGCATCACAATCATCACAAATATTTTTAATCTTCTCATTAATACTGAGGGTTAAAGTTATCATATGTAAGCCTATTTTTGTGAAAATGGTTATGTACAATGAGCTGTATACTACTTTGTTAATACACATGATTCCATATATTTGTGTTTAGGAATGTATTTGTACCAGTCTATTTGGTGGGCTGGTTTAAATTTAAGAAGATAATTTTTTCATGAATGCTGTTTAAATTACTGAGGTTAGAGGTTCCTCATATCACCTCTGTGACTGAATAGTTTTTCATCAAAAACAAGTAGTGTTACTGCCTACCTTCTGTGTATCTAAGGTATACAGAAACCTCTCCCCTCTAATTCTTCTTTCTTGTCCTGTTTCCCTCTTTCTTTGTCCTTGTTGCTGTTTGATGTTCTTTAAGAACCCGGTCCCTGGGGTTGTCTCAAGGAAAGTTAAATCAAGCCCTTCCTCACTTGCAGGTTTGTTTTCTGTTCCAGGCATAGACTGCCCTTCCCCCCGCCTCCCCTTTCCTTAAAATTCTAGTAGAGACGATCCAGAGCAAAAGAGAAATATTAGTAAATTAGAGACCCCGGTAGAGAAACGTCAAACCAGAGGATTACTGGAACTCCTTTTCACCATTTACATCCCGTTTAGGCACTCAAAATAAACCTTGCATGCTGGACCATCATGGGAACTGTTGCAGGAGCCCTTTACATGCGGGAAAAGTTCATGCACAAAGACTCAGTATCACACACAAAGACAGTACTTTTTTGTTGATACATCCAAAATTGTGAGGTCCTTTCAATGCCCAGCAGCCAAACCATTTATTCATGTGTGAAATAATGTATTCATTATTTTGGTCCATTTTGTTTTGGTTCTTTTTTTTTTTTCAAACTAGGCAACAAATAGATCTATGGATTCCACTTATTAATTTCCATGACGTTAATGAGTATTTTTACATCTCAGTTTTAGCTAGTTACTAATGGCTTGCCATAAATTCTTAAATTGTAATGCCGTTACCATGCGTAGCATTAGGAAAAATAAAGCCCCATCAAAATCAGCTAACATGCTGGCATAAAAAATTACAACATTGGGCTATTTTAAGCTAGCATTAATGTACTTTAGTTTTTAATATCACTTTTCCTCTGCATTTTTAGTACTCTGGAACATATGGTCAAAATGTACATATGAATGTACTTACCAAAAGACGACTTAGAAATCAAAGGTACATCGACACAGTCACAGGCGAACAATTACCTACATTCCCTAGGGTAAATCCTATATTTGATCTACAAAAATCGATGTTCATTTTATACTAAATGTTCATAAAGTCTGTGCAACTTCAGTCTCTATATCCTCTGCAACTCTTGGATGTGAGACTGATGTATTAGCTAGCTCTGACCCACGCCTGTTTTAGGGCCTGATCCAAAGCCTACTGGAGTCAACGGCTACAGATGAGAATCTAGTTTCAGTGAAACTATTAGTTTTGGTTTACAAAGATTGTTTTGTTTAATCAAACTGGTTAATACTGTCTGTTAGTGGATTAGAACCTATAGTGTATATTTCTGTGCAAAGAGGAATAAACAGTATCAGGTGCCTTTGGAAAGAAGGTGATGCTATAACCATGTATTAAATTCAAAATTATTGCAGTGTGAAGGAAAATGATGGCTGTCATTAAACTGGAACAGATGAATTGCAGGTTCACATCTGGACTCTTTAGTATTCCTGTATATCTCATAGAGGAAACTGCACAAAGGCTTGCACCTGCGGCCCTTCCAGCCACTAGACTCCCACAAGTTATAGGTGGGGCCAAATCCTGTTTCCCTGGTATATGGATAAACTCATATTTGTATGGATAAACTCAGGAGGCAAAGCTGGCCCCTGGATTCTGTCTCAGATTCCACTTAGGTCAGGTTTGCCTAAGGGACTAAGGAAATCTGGGTTTAGGCCCATGTAAATTATCTGTTACTCTTTTGTTTTTCATGTAGGAGTCATCAAATGACAATCTTTCTCTGAAAGAAATGAAAATATTTTTATTATTTTTAAAGTAATAAAAATCTATGCTGTTGATTAAATACCCTTTAAGTTCTGTTTCTCAGAAGACTAATTCTGCTGCTCAATATTAGGGTTGAAAGCCCTTCTTCTGTAGGTCACCCATTTCAATATTGAAATATATTTCAGTATTCAAATGTTATTAACAAAGTGGTGTTTGCATTTCATATCAAACACTTGGTGGTCTACATTCCCTGTTCCTACAGGAGATTTCATTTCACAAAGCTACTTGTTCTCCTCCCATCACTTGCATCTTCTGATCATCACCAAAGACCCAATTTGGTATGTAGGCAAATGTTTACAGTCCCATCACTCCTCCTAGCAATCTCCAAATTATCAAAGACATACAGAAATCAGGCAGTATGTTTTGCGATTTCCCTGCTGTGTCTGACTGTACTATAAATGTTCTGTGCACCTTCAAAGTTGTCAGGACGGAAATCACCCAAATAATTAAGAATTCATCAGAGGAGAGAAAATAGAAGGGCTTGATGAGGAAGGTCTCTATTATTGAGGGATACCACAGAACTAGGCTCATTCATGTGAGCCATCCTTTTAACAGCATTAATTCAGATCATACATTTTGACTAAACCCCCACATTTCAAGAACTTTCAAGATCTACTTAGCATTCACCCTAGAAACAAGAGTGGTGTTCATCTTTTTTTCATTAACTGTATTATTTTTATCTTGTAGCATTTGTACCAAAGTTCATCTTTTTCTTTTTTTTCCCCACCAAATTATGAGTGGGTTTATGTGTGGTGAGTGGGATGAAAAAATCTTTCTGCTGTTTTCATGAATATTGTTTTGACCTGAGGCTGGACCTTAAGAGTGGCCAAAACATTTTTAATAGTAATACTTCTATTCACTGAAGAGTTAAACTGAATAAAAGAATAATCATGAGCAATGTAATGGTATTTGTGTATCTTTTGCACCCTGTAGAATGGTAATTTCAGTAATGTATGTTAAATAACAATTTTAAATTTGATTTATAAAAGTTGCATGTTACCCTGTATTGGGTATGTCCAGATTGCATCCAACTTAGTTTTGTGATATAACTAGTGGGTAATGAGTCTGGGATGCAAGACTCAGATGTCAAGTGCAATACTCTCCATGTCTTGTCTGCCTTTATACAGAAGTTCAAGTTTGCTTTGCAGTGTACATTACGCCACAAAACTCATCACACACAACCTGAAAGTAAAAAAAAGAGGCAATTTTTATCTTAGTCTATTTGAAAGAAACAGGTAAATGCCTCAACTTGTTTCTGTAACAAAAGGAGTTATTTAACCTTGAATAAAGATTGTAAAATTTAATGTGTTTTTAATATATTCTTATCATTCGTTCTTCATTTTCCATTTTGGCATGTGTATTTATCATTTTTTCACATGATTTGATGAATCTTAGCAAATTTCTCATCCTTTGGCATTCCCTAGAGCTTATTTTATAACTCCTCTCCCGCCTTTTTGAAGACAGCACATGGGGTTTAACGTCTGGATTTTCTTCTATATGTGATCCTTTTACTTTTCACGGAAATGAGTTAATAGATGAATGCTGTAAGCAACCTATTTCTGGAACTCTGATTGATAACACATGGCATTCTTTTATACAGGCATCCCTAAATTGCACAACTTGCTTAAAGCTAAAGATCCATCCATTCTGTAAGTGCCACAGCAGTAATATCTTTTTGGAACTACATGGCAAAGTGCATATTTTCTCTTTAATCTCTTTAATCCTTTTTTTTCTGTAACGAAGTCGTGTATTTTTATGTCTGCTAATTTCCTGCTCTGAGGAAGAGAACATTCCTTTGCACCCTTGACAGGACTGTATTTAAAGCCTATTGTATTCTCCAGGCACACAGTAAGATGTGTTCTCTCGCATTTCACAGTGGATTGTGAAGACTGAAACTGATACAATTGCATAATGTATGCTCATGGCATGTAATTTAGAATGTGTTCTACCCCAGAAGTCTACACTTCTTTTAGTTTTGTTTGTTTCTAGGAATGGTTCGTGCTTAGAAACTTTTCTTCTGTGTTTTCACTGATGTACATATCAGCTACTATTGACAGATAGCACCAAAAGCACAATAATGACAGGTAGTGTAGGTAATTATAAAGGCTTTGGCTTTTCTAAGATCTTGGTAGACGAGAGCTTTGCTTCTTGAAGTTGGTTCAGTCTCTCTCTTCTATCAGTATTCATGCAAAAGCAGAGCAAACCAAAAACTGATTTTCATTGTAACCTCTCCCTTCCTCATGCTGTTTACACTAAGGTTTAGATTTCCTTTTAATCAAATCAGAAAATTTGAACCAGTTTCAAGACATTTCTGTATTCAGATAGATGAAGTTCTCAAGGCATGATGTGTTTCTTTAAAAAGCCATTTTTCTACAGGATAGCTTTTCTCAACAGTGCGTTTTTTCATTCCTGTTTCTACATTTAGAATAGGTGGGAGTGTAAATAAAACCAAGGTCTTTATGTATGAAGAAACAGGAAACTTCTATTTAGTGTTCAGCAGTTGGATGTTATCTGTGTTTGGAAAAGTGTGTGCCACCAACGTCGGGCTTCAAAGTTAATAACTCTAGTTTAAAGGTGAATTCTATCTCCTGTTGATCTTCTTAGGTGAGAGGTTAAAACTTGCTTTCTCTAAAACTCTCAACTGACTGAAAAATCAGACCTATAATTATAGTATAATTACCATGTAAGAAATTCTCAGTTGCTTCTATTTTAGGTTACAGTAGATTTGAAAAAGGACAGATTAAAAAAAAAAAAAGAAAAACAAAAAAAACCCACCTCAAACCAAACAGGAAAACCAAAACGAACAAAACCCACCACCACCACCAAATCCCCAGTAGTCTCAGAGGTGATGGAGAAATTAAGCCTAAAAATATATCAAACCAGGAAAAGAACAGTTCAGGCTAAGAGTCCTAGAAATCCTTAAAATCAATGAATTGTTACAAAAACTTTTGACATGCTTCCCTCCCCACCAGTGTCTGTAGGGAGAGAAAGTCCTCTGTGCTAATGTGTCATGAGCCAACACACAGGGTGACAATCAAATGACCCACGGTCAAGCAAGAGAATTTGACTTTTTACAGATGCAGCGCTCCGTACCTCTCGTATTCATCCTAGAGTACCTGCAGCTACGCTTCAAGCTGTCTGGGACAGCAGCTGCAGGAAACAAGTTCAACATCTCCCTCCCATAGACTAGAGGTTTTGGATTCCCGTTCTGATGCTCTCTGAATCTGGCAGATACAGAACTTCATCACAGAGAGAGGCTTCTCACTGAACAGAGTATTTACTGGGGGTGATTACTCAGCATCCCAAAAGAGCTTGTTGGAAAGACTGTCCCTTAGGGTTGGTCTACTAATGGCACTCGGGAAATTCATTCCAAAATACATTTATGAATTTATTGTGGGCTGGATAATCCACATGAAAACTGTGTGACAACATTCACTTTGGATTGGACTGGTCTTAATCTAGTTAATCTTTGTAAGAACAAGAGCATATGAACATGCTTAATTCAGTTGATGTGATTTGCTGTACAGTCACCAATTTAATTAATTTAGATTAAATTCTGAGTTCTTCCATGTTGAGATTTTAAGAAAATAAAGGAGGAGAAAGATTAATAGCTGGGAAGTTTCCTGCCTTTCTCCATATCAAAGGCCAAGACACCTGGCCTGACTGGTTTAATAGCGTTGGCAGCAAGTCGTTCCCACCGGTTAGAAAGTCGTTAGAGCCTTTCAGTGAGTCATAGTCAGATGACCTCCCGTACTGCAGTTACAGCCTTTAAGTTTTTTGACTGCACGTTTGCATCTGATGATAAACTCAGCCTATGATAGCAAACAGAATTTCCCTGCAGAGAAATGATGCTATTCTCCCCAACGTGTCTAGTTCTTTCACAGGAACAATCCACCAGCAAATGTTATTCTCCTACCTGAAACGAGCAGTGACTAGAGATCATTGGGTTTTATCAATGTAATTTCATTTCTTGTGCTTGTTAACAAATTTTCAATTTGGGCATGGAAGGATGCAAAGGAAAAATACTTTTGCTTTTTCTATTATCTTACCGGCATAAAATTCAGAGAACAGAGCAGAAATTTTAACAAGTGGTTCCCTGGTGCCTACCCGTATGTGTGTGGATATAATATAAAATATAATTATATAAGTAATGAAAACAGATTCTATCACTGTGTGAAGCCAATGGGAGCTCTGGCTTCCAGACTTTCTTAAATCCTGGTTTTTAAATCCTCAAATATGAGACTGACTGTATATCTGATTTACCACAAAACAAAATATTGAAGCTAATAAGAAAATAAATGTCTACGCATTTTTATTGAATACAAAGTAAGGTGTCTAATGCAAAAATTATTCCACCTGAGAATAAATTGGTTACAGGAAAGAGGCAAAGTAAAATTTGCTCTGTGTGCATATTCTCTAATGAGCACAGTAAATATTTCCACTAGCTGTAAGATTTCTGAGTCTAAATGTGTATGCACAGCTGGAAAAAAAGATCAGCTCTTCTGAGAAGGAATGTACAAGGTGCAAAGGCACACCCTGCCCCTAAGTTAGTGAAGTCATGTCAGCACTGGGGACACGTTATGCCCCAGAATTTCTGCAAGCGTATGCCCTTCTGAGTGTTACACCCAGGCAAGTTTTTTTTCCGACTAGATTGATGGCACATTGTTCGAGGTTGTCTATCCTTCCTAAGTCGTCGTTCTCAGTCTCTTAGTAAATGACACAGCCCAAGGCTACGCCCAGCCCTCACTTCTGCCCGCTCCAGTTTATACCAAAGCCAAGCCCAGCTCACGGACACGCTCCTGTTTCGGACATCGTTTAATCAGCAGGCAATGGGACCCGGCAAGAGGTGTTTTGGTGGTGGCCACTGGCGACCAGCAGCTGCAGGCTCCGGGCCCACTCTGCTGCCAACCTGCCGCAGCAGGTTGCAGACGTGCCTGCCTCCGGGCAGACGTGGAGGGAACACACTGACTGAAGGACTTGTGCTTGAACGCATCACTTTTCCTGGCGCTGATAAAAAGTGTCCTCGATGCTTCACTGTCAGAACCAACGTCCGCTCCCATTTTTTACAGTGGAACCTGCTTATTCCCTATTACCCTGATTTACGAAGCTTCACCCTGATAAAATGAAGAGGGGTTGTGCTTAAGGAATTGGTTAGCACAGGGTAGAAGAGCCAAACAAATCAGAGGAATGGTTTCACCTACAAACCTGTTTGCATACGATTAAGAAGCACGGAGAAAACTATCAGTTTAAACCATGAAACAAACGTGGTGAAAGTTTTATGGGATTTATATTTATTTTAAAATGTCTGCTGAGCAGCTAAATGATGGCTTTATTGGTTTGTTTAAAGAGCATAACATTTGTTGATCACAGTATATGTAATTTCTGGCATTGAGTGCAATGAGTCATAGGGTTGTTTAGTAAACAAGTCTACAGTCTAGTATTAATAGTTTTTCTTGGGATCACACTAACTACTCTTTTGTAGCAAATCTTTGCAAAAATTGTCTTACTCTACTATTGATTTTACTATAATAGTACTAACAATGGAAGGCTCCCTTGACGGCAGCCGTGTACGTTTTAAGCATGCTGGCTCCAGGTTAGCAAAGTATTCATGTGTCTCAGATGTAGGTAGGCATATACAAAGGCTTGAAGTCATTCTAAGCATATAAATGTTTAAAATTTAAGCAACAAATTAGCTTCTTTGCCAGAGTTGAAAATTTAATTTAAAGACTGACATCAGTTACGTGACAAATCCTTGAAATGCTTTAACCAGTGGATCAGCTGTACATTACGGCTCTGAGCTCCGTAAACCTGCGCTAGTTAACAGGGATAGGAAGACTTTGGAAATATCTTTAGGCACAGGCTGTCTAGGCCAACAAATTCAGATGTGGGGCAGCTGGGAGCAAAGTAGTTAAAAGCTGCATGAAAACTGCAGACAAAAATAGAGCTCTGCTGAACATTTGCTCTTTGCATGTAAATCCCCTTTCTACGGTGCCAGCGTGATTTAGTTTTGCTCTACCGATCCAAAGTCCTGACCTAACACTGGCTTTTCTCAGAAGCTCAGTAAAAGGCAATCAAGGGAAAATCCAAGATTGTTCCCTGCACAACATGGTAGCATCCCTCCCCTCAAGGAGTGCAAGAGACGGTGTTCGAAAGGTAAGAGCGAGCCGCAGTCATTGCCCAGTTTTCTCGGCGTTCCCTGAGGTGATGCTGACAGCACGTTTGGGATGCAGCAAAGAACTGTTTTCACCCTCTATTTTACTCATGTCCTTCAGGCCCGCTGCTGAGAGGCATTTGGAACTGCGGTGTGTACAATTTATAAGTATATGTGTATTTTTGCTGTAGCCGCAGATAGTTAAAATTATGTGAAATGCATGGTGTTGGGGTGTATGTATTAGCGAAATGAGGATTTGCTTAAAAAGCCTTGAATACGGGAAAAATGCAGGTAAGGCAGGCAGATTTTGTACACAGAACTGTATCGGGCAGGTGTGGAAAGGGAACCCTCATGAGAAAAGGACAAGAACGGCAAAAAAATGACTGTGTTATGTGGAAGGATGAACGAGACAGCAGGTACGGTTGTGCCAAGGATCTCAAAGGGAAAGGATAAGGCAAAGACAGGCTTTGAGAAGCTAATGGGGACGGGCCAGAGGCAGCTCTGGCCCCAGAAGCCCATTTTGTTTTGTTGCAAGTATCGCAGTATTGCATTTTTTCCCTTAACGCTACATCGGATGGGCTGCATCAAAGTCTGTCTGCTATTGAATTTGATACTATTGCCGAACAACAGCCAGGCTGACATGCTGGAGTTATAGTAACAGTAAAACTTCTCCCCAGTATTAGAGCATCTATTATAACAATCTATTCTTGATTTGTGTCAGGTGAGCATTTACTGGGAGGGGAGGGACGGAGGGCTTGGAAAGGTGGGGGTTCACCAGGGGCTGGCTCGTGCATCACGGTGACAGCTGTGACACAGTTACTCTCGCCACTCCGCACCCTCGCCGGAATAGCAGCTATCCAGCAGAGCCAGCGAAGCGTGAGGCTGTATTAATGCTCTTGGTGTCACCCTTACAGGGAGTTTTTCACTTTGGAAAAAGAAGTTTTTGAACAGCTAACAAATAAAACTTAGAATCACACGTAGAAAAAAACATATTCTGACTCGTGAACACTGAACCGGCGGTTTGCAACCAGGGATTTCAGTTAACCTGAAAGTGGCCGGTATCGGCTGTCCCCTGGGGCCGTCTTACCCGTCACGGGCTGATGGGGACCAAACTGCAGAGCCTGGCAGCCGCAGGGATTGCCTCGGAGCTCAAGAGGCTGGAGTGGTGTAGCAGAAACACACAGGTAGAGACGCCAAAAGGAAAAGGGCTGTCGCTGGGCATGGTTGAGACATGTCAGAGGAGGTAGGGAAGGTGGAAGCAGTGCCTGTAGTACCTGTAGCCAGGTGTAACTGGAGTGGCAGAGCCGATAACGAGAGTAGTTCTGTGCCCGGGGTAAACAGGAAAACTTTTAAGTGAAAGGGAAGATGAATACAAACTTTGGAGTTGACCCGAGCTGCCTGGGAACCATCATTTTTCAGCTAAACAGGATCTAGGATGGTGCCTTTGAAAAAGATGGAATTGTTGCTTGCTGAGCAGGGCTAATTTAAGCAATTTTGGTCCTGCTTTTTCTTCCTAGCTATTCTCTGGTTTGGTGTTCCCATTCTGGCTGGGGGTGGGGCAGGGAGGAAAGAGACCTACCCTCAGACTTATGATTAAGAGATTATGAACCTCAGATTATGAACAGAAATTACTGCATGAGAAGATGCTGAGCACATGACACACTGGATCTGTGTGTGTGCCCTGGAAAAGCAATGGGTTTGTGAGAAAATGGAATTAGCGTGACTTTGATGAAGGCTTGTATTTGTGGATGAGGGCCATGAACATGCACCGGGTTCATATCTGCGTATACGTGTGTATATATATATATACGTATACAGCCTTCTGTATACAGAAGGCTGAGTTAATGTCTAAGCAAAGATAGGGGAAGGTATTGAATGTCTGCATAGAGTACCTAAATAGCAGGTACTATTAAAGGCTATAGCTACCGTTTAGGGTATCTGCCTAAAGGCAGATCAGTTCAGACAAGTGCATATATATCCATATGGGTCCAAGTATACGCAAAAAGGAAGAGAACAGATCATCGACAGAGAAATTAAGAGAAAAATATTTACAAAAACTGGGTTCCAGACAGAAAATGAAATAAAGGAGCCAAATCACTACAGCAAATGCCTTGAAGGAAGACAAGTAAAGCTTCAAACAAACAAATAAATAAAATTGGAAAGTTATACAATAATGTGCAAGATAATATAAGCTATGTCATCAAGTTTCCTTCAGAAAATGTTGCCAGCCATGGTGGTTTTACAAGCCACTATGCTAGCGAAGATGTCTTATTATTGGAATTAAGTAGGTATAGCTTAGCTATAAATACCCAGGCCAGTATAACTGCAGCTGCACTAGAAAGGATTTACTGGTTTAATAAGAACATAATAGATTCAAGAAGGTAAAAAACTGTTCAGTCAAAGAGGAATCTCTTTGAATATCAAAGGAATATCAAAGAAAAAAAAAGAAGCAAGGAAAGCTACTCAGAATTAATAAGTTGCTAATTTGCATTTAGTAAAATATGTACAAAAGCATTGTTGATATGTACATTATTGGGAATCTGTAATCGGAACGTGGTTACTTTGAGCTTACTGAAATGAGCAGAAAAATCTGGCTGAGGTGGGGGTCCTTCCCACAGCCCAGAGCATCCTCATTTTTGCTCACTGGCACGTTCATTTTTAAATGTAGTACCACGAACATGGCGTGATCCCTTGGTGTAACCTAGAAGCAGGTTCTGGAGCAAGACAGCCCTTTTCTGGAGCTCAGTACTCAAAGCAGCGGCCAAATACTCCTAAAGAGATGCAGACAGTTCCGAGTGGCCAGATTTTCATAAATGGCTCATTAACACGCTTCTCGCTCAGAATGTGAAATTCTCTGAAAGCTGCAGCTTTCCTGGGAGGTACATTACAGCTCCTTGAGAATTACAACCCTTCTGTCTTGCAAAGTCAGGTCACTTCTAGAACAGCTTGTTCAGCAATGTTTCCTGCTGTTTGCTCTCTGTCAGACATTTTTATCATCTGTTAAACTGGGAGAAACCCCTCCAGTTATCTGCTTCTTTCTAAGTGTTTGGCTTTACTTGCTTCTTAACTCCTTCTACCAAACTACTGGTGAGAAGCTCCCCAAACCCAGAGGTTTCTGTTTCCATCCTTGTATCATGATTGAGGTGGACGTGGGGGAACAGGGGCTCAGTTCAGTTACGCTTCAACGCTGTACATTTATTTTTATACAGTTATGTATAAGATGTACATACGTATGTACTTATTTGTATATATTATATTTACTTATATAGGTTTTTGTATCTATGAATATCTATATTCTTGTCTGCTATGCATAAAGAACAATGCAGAAATATGCTTACACAGATTAAAAACGAACCGTCTTGCTGATTCCAGTAAAACTGCTCTATCGTAACCCAGAGGTTCTCCTTTCGACTTCGCTATTCATAGCTTCCGCAAGACTGAAACCCAACCCAAGCGGGGTGGCCCCTGCGAGCATTCGACTGAAGACAGAGATGAACAAAATGGAAGAAGGCAATTATTTGTCCCCATGCCAAAATGTAAAACGACTTTCAGTTGACAAGCTGACCTGGCTAAAAAAACGAGTCTCTGAGCAGGGTCTGTAAAAGCGGGGATGCTCAGGGACAGAGCAGCGAACCTGTGGATGCGGACTGTGCTATCGGTGGTCTCCCACCTCCAGTGTCTCTGTGTGTTTTTCTGGTTCTTTGTAGGATAAAAGTACCTGGAGCGTAGGCAAGAGAAAGTTGAGTGTTTTCAGACAGAAAATAAGATTAATACAGAGCTTTTTGTCCGCTTGAATCCACAACCCCGGTCTGGGCACGCGGCCCGAGCTGCCTGAGCTGCGTCTCCAAGCCCGGCCGAGCGGTCTCCGGCG
>NW_010515707.1:0-210 GCF_000687285.1 Phaethon lepturus
TTGGTGTAGATGCACTTGAGCCGGGCTATCGGTTTCAACTCTGGCACACGCCCCTACGCTCAACTCCAGTGAGCCTCATTTTATCCCCCCCTTCAAATCTAGTTTAAAGCCCTCTCAATGAGGCCTGCCAGATCATAAGCAAGAATCCTTTTGCCCCTTGGAGACAGTTGCACTCCATCTGCTGCCAGGAGGCCTGGAGCCATGTAAACG
>NW_010515707.1:257-5095 GCF_000687285.1 Phaethon lepturus
GCCCCTGAGCCATGTGTTGATCAGATGTGCTTTCCTATTCCTTCCAGCGTTCTTCCCTGTCACTGAAGGGATTGATGAAAACACTACCTGTGCTCCTGCTCCATTGACCAGTCACCCCAGTGCTTTCAAGGCCTTTTTGACTGCCTTTGGGCTTCTTAGTGCAACGTCATCGTTGCCAACCTGTAGGACCAACAGGGGTAGTAATCAGTGGGCCGAATTCTTATTTTATTTAGAGTTGACCATAAAAATGCCTATATAAAAAGCCGAACTTCAACAATGATCATCATCTCAAAGCACTAAGAAAAAAAAATTGTTACAAATTCAACCATCCACTCAATAAATCAAAATAGAAACAAAGCAGCTTGCATGCACATCAAGTACACTGCCAGTCTCCAAGAACTGTTGCATGAGTAGTGTCTCCAGCACATGCAGGAGATCATCAATTTGGCACCTCTTGTGCCAAAATGGCACAGTAGGCTCCTTATCTATATGACAGGGGATTCATTTCTACATGATATTGGACATAAAATTAATTAATCTGTGTTCAGCGAATGCCATCTTTAAAAAAGTAAGGGGTTATTTGTTTTGGGTTTGTTTTTTTTCTTTTCCTTTAAACTTGAATTCATTGTCTGCAACAAGAGTTGACAGATCAATTTGGTGTTTTGCATAGGATAAATTCCAAAAATACACTACGCTTTCTGCACTGGGGTAAGACAGAACTTCCCAAGTTAAAAAAGAAAACACAAACAAGTTGAACTGACCATTTGAGTCCTTGATCCTGGAATCACTTTTGCCTGTCTATTCTCTGAGCTGTCAAGATGGCACAGGAGTAACTGAGTAGAAGCTCTCCAAGCTTTTCCATGGAGACTGGTCCATTTGCAGCACAGCCAGAGCATGCAATAATATTTAACTGGTCTGACTCATCATTTGGATAATGACCTCATCTGAAAAGAAGCTGTGAAAATACTAAGTGACTTGATATGATATAATTGCTGTTGCAAAATCTAGATTCTTCTGCAACTCTCCTAGAAAGAGAGTTTTGTTGGAAAACAGAGATGAGAGACTCTTAAAGCAGACACTCCTAGGGATGTGGCCAGAGGCCAGTTGGTACATGCGCACAGCTAGGTCAGAGCTGCCGGTAGTGCTTGCAGGAGCCTCTCAGCAGCAGGCTGTCCTCTCCCAGCTGCTACTCATGCCCTGTGCCCTTACTGGTTTTGCCCTTGTAGGGCTGAGATCCACCTCAATTGCTTGCCTTTGTATTTGGAAAAATTTTCCATGTACCAGACTTTGGTAGTGGAGATGTTGCCACTGGCTTCATAGCTGATGGCATCTGCACTGTTGATGATACCTGCTTGAGTACTGAGCAATATTTTAAGATGCTGCCTGAGCAGGTCTGGATAGAGCACTAAAGAACACAGCTTATGTTTTACCAAAATTCACAGGCTTATCTTCTCAGGACTGGAAGATACCTTCACAGATTGCTGCAGGAGATGAATGGCAATCGTGCTCCTCTGTGTTCAAGGTGTGTGTCACTGACTACAAGAACACTCACATTTGTATACTCCATGTGTTTTTCCCAAGAAGGGAAAGAAACTACTTTATTCCTTTTTCACTACAATCAAAATCTGCTATCCTATTCAGGGAAGAGCATATAAAAGGCAGAAGGTATTAGATGGACAAGTCCTCCTTGTTTTTCTCAGTATTGTGCTGCTAAACAGTAATTTTTGAACTGTTTCAAAACCAAGCTTAGGATAATTCCTGCCTTCTAAGCAATATTCGTATTTGCTCATAATCATCATAAGGGCATGACTCCATAGTGTGAGGTAAAACTTCTATGAATCCTAGTAGCTGTATTGAACTCTTGAATTTCTTTAAAATACATAGCTACAAAGGAAGAACATCAGTATCCACTCCAGGGGGGTTTAACATAAAATTATCAGAAAAAAACTCTAAAGTATTTTGAAGAGTTTGAGAAGAGTCTGTTTATCTAGGACTTGCACGACATCTTGTCTCCCAACTACAGGTTAAAGAAAGAAACCGCAGGAGCTGTGCAGCAACACTGCTCTCAATTGCCATATGCTAGAGCCAGATACTGCTTGCAGCACGTGTGCAGCCCTTATTCTCTTTGTTATTCCACAGATGCTGTCTCGTACGTGTGAGGGCTTAAAAGCAGTTGAAACTGCAATGAAATATGCTGCAATAAGAACAAGAATGCATATAGCTCCTTTCCCCAAATGTGGAAAACCTTTTGTGTACCAGATTTTTGGTTTCTTTATGAGCTGTTAAAATAAGGTTGTATAAAAAGGTACTTGGGAAGTTGTTTGGTTGGTAGAAAAAACAAAAAATGTGACAGGTTAGGTTAGATTAGGCATGAGTGTCTGAAATGTAAAACTAACATATTGGTCACAGTTATACCTAGTAAATCAATCCTCTCCCTTGTTTCCAAACCAATATTTATGTTTAAGGATTTTTTTTTTACAGGAAGCTATAAAAAGAAACAATAAGCAAAAAGTACTTAAACCACAAGCAAATGCAAGGAAAAGATAAGGTGAAATACTAAAAATAAACCTGGAGCAGTTGTGAGTTGGTGAGGAAGGAAAGTAACAGTAAAACATCCATGTCTTCATGCAAATATGGTTAAAAAAGAAAATAAAGGAATAGGAATTGGCTGGTGAGAGGGAGTGTGGTGGAACAAAGTACACTATGGAAATGCAAACACAGACTGTTACAATAACTTGCACAGGAAAGCTGCATACATCGGAGAAGGTCAAAGCATTACTACTATACTCAAAGATGATGAGAGTTGATAGAATGATAGAAATGATGGCTATTCAGTTGCACCTGTGTGGAGACTGATGCATTTGTTCATGCTCCTAGAGCCTCACCGCTGAAGGCCAACTCAGAAAGCCTATGCTGTTCTTCAAGGACAACCTGGCAGGGCAGCTCAGCAGCACCATTGCTTCTCAACAACAGTGGAGAGAAGCAAGCTCTGCTTGACTCAGGGCAGGTTTGACGTGAGCAGGTGTCCTCACTCCAGGTGCCTCTGAGGTGCATATGCTTTATACCACTTATTGGCACAAAAAATTACATAACCAGAAATTTAAAATACAAATGTTAAATGGTGACCTAGGAAATGTGATACTGGATTTTATAAGAATCTGTAGAAGAACAGCAGATAATTGAAATGTATGCAAAAGAATGGTCAGTGATGGTTTAACCTTTAAAAACTCTTTGTGGATTTGTAAAAAGAAGTTTAATACAGATGACTGGAATTTATCAAACATAGCAGTAACCTTTCAACATTGAAGAATGTAGTGCTGGGGGGGGGGGAGTAAATAAATTCAACCCAGCCTCAACTAAGACCAAGAAACAGGACACCTATGAATTCTTGTAAGCAATTCCCTTAAACCCATGAAGAACATGGATTATGGAAATAAGTCTAACTTTCCCACAGTGTGTTCCTTTAGAATGACAGGCTAAAATCCAAAGCTTAAACTATTGTTTCTTTGTGAGGAAAAGATCAAGAAGAGTCTTGGGACAAGCAGGCAGTTATCCTTCCATGCATTTTAAACTATATTTTGTCTCCTGAAAATACTAGGAAGATATACACAGAAGAATGATGCTGAAGACAACTTGAGTTAGGCTAAAACTGGCTACATCCCTTTATCAGATCCCAAACAACCCAGTTTCCTAAGGGTAGGCTACCATTGAAAATCTTATAACTAAGGAAGTAGAGCATTCAATAATTCAGTACAGCTGCAAGGATTTTTACCTCACACTGCAGAGTCATGCCCTTATGATGATTATGAGCAAATATGAATATTGCTTAGAAGGCAGGAATTATCCTAAGCTTGGTTTTGAAACAGTTCAAAAATTACTGTTTAGCAGCACAATACTGAGAAAAACAAGGATGACTTGTCCATTTTCTCTTCTGCTTTTTGAGACAGCAGAGAAAAAAGCATTCGTTTAGGTTTGTTGGTATTGTACTTAAGTGGTAGTTAATCACTCAAAAACAAGTGATGTCTTTGTAAGACAAATAAGGCATGGAAACGATTAACACAGAAAATCTCTATTTACCTTTTTTTCCTCCCTGCCCTGGCAGACATAAGCCATATTTGCATCGATACTGGAAAAATAGGGAATATTGTGACACTTCCACTACTGTACCTTTCTTAAAAGCTGATTTTAAAAATCTACTATAAACTCAGTTCATTATGTAAGGTAGCATATAAAGAACATATCTTTTAAAAATATCTATATTTAACTTGGCAAAATAAAGCATTAGCATATAGAAAATTTTTAAGTCTGACAATAATACTACACGTACATCTAAATTAATTCAAAGTCATGCTCTGTATCTCAGGGAGGTAAGTGTTATTCCAGTTCTGATAAACTATGATGCATGTTGTCAAACAGATGCACTGTAAAAATCAGAGGGAAAACAGAGAACAAGCCCCCAGACGTTTTTTCTCCCCAGTCATGAAAGCAAGAAATTGAAGCCCATGTGCTTCCATCAACAAAATCCAGGCAATGCTCACTGGGGAGAAGTGGTGGGAGTGTTTCTTTTGCAGAGATAAAACCGCCGCAGAGTTAGTGACGGCGTGGAAATTGATATTAACCACATTAAAAGCCTTAAAGGCAGAGAGAAAAGCCGCAGCTGATATGGAGGAGGCTTTTAAAACGCCTTCAACCAATCCCTTTTTAACCGAGCCAGCGGGTCCAGGACCTTCGGCAACTCCGACTGCACCTCCTGAGGTGCCAGATGCACCGGATGAACCAGCTGCATCAGATAAGTCAGAGAAACAGATCTACGATGATGTATGTGAGGGCAAGACGGG
>NW_010515708.1:0-5221 GCF_000687285.1 Phaethon lepturus
GGTTTGGACAAGATGGCTGGATCCACAGGTTTGTGAGGGGGGCTCGGTGGGCCTGGGGCTGGCGCGGGAAGGTGGGGAGTTGGGCTCGTTCTCGGGAGGCGCCCCCGCAAGGGCCGAAGGGATCTCCTTTACCGAGGGGCACACGACGACGACGGCGGGGGGGGGGGGGCGCCCCCTGCCGGGGGGGAAGCCGCCTCTGACGGGAGCGACCGGAGTGGGGAGGAGGTATCTTCTGACAGGGGGAAGAGGGAAGCTGCAGGGGCGGCGGGTCAGGTTGTGGTCCAGGCACGGTGCCTCCCGTCCGTAGGGCAGCGACACCCCTGCGGGAGCCTGGCCTGCGGGGTGAGTGGTGGGAGAAAGGGCTCCAGTTTCTGTAATGAACGTGGTGGGGTGCTGGAGAAAAGAAGACTTCACCTGCTGGGAGGCAGGAATGGATAGATGCGTGTGGGTATAGGGAAGGGAGAAGGTGTCACTAGCCTGGTAAAAATGGTGGAGGAAAAAGATTTGTACTAAAGATTTGTACTAGTGGACCATCTGGTCAGTATAGAAGTCATGGTATAGTAGTATCTAAAATAAAGGGTTGTCTCTTTCCCCTCTTGATGCAGGGTCAGGGCCTGTGTTGTGTCTTGGCGCACAGGTACTTCAGTTTGGTGGTGACTGCAGCATGGTAGGGGAGTGGAGCATTTTGCTCTCTTTCACTAGACAGCCATTGGAGCCAAAGGGTCTCTCTTACAGGCAAATGGAAGGGCAAAGAGCTGCAAGGCATCCCAGGAATCCCATATCAGTAACGAGTATAGCATGTGTTGAGCATTTGTGTGGCAGAATATTGTGGAAGGTGGTGGCAAAGAGAAGGACAAGAATATTGCTTCACATACTAAATACAGAAGTTTAAGAAGCATTAATTATACTGTCACTTTCACCTGAGGAGAGGCTTGAAATATAAAAAGATATTTTCCCCAGTAGAAAAAGCTGAAGTCTTCAGGCCCTCATTTCCCTTTCTTTCACCCCTGAGACTTTATAAATGGGATTGCTAGAGCTCAGGACAGAGGAATGAATTGACCTCAGTGGTCAGTCTAGGGTGAATGCTGGCCACTGATTTGTTTCTGCTCCCAATCCAGTGGATTATTGAGGGATTGAGACTATAACAGAAGAAACTCTGTGTATTGAAACTGGTCTTGGTACCTTACTGATGATTCTGTGAGGAGAGCTTGGGCAGATTTTTTTGGGGTAGCAGAGTCATCTCCACTTGATGCTGTGATTTTGGGGATGTGGGATTTACAGAATGGAATTTGGAAAGGTTACAACAAATCGGGGCATAGAGCAGCTCTTGCAACTCTGTGAAAGAGCAGTGCAAAAAGATACTTTATTGCCTGTGATAAAACTGAGCTACAATGGATATATTAGAGAAACTTAGGTGTTTACTTGGCTATGGATTACTGCTTTTTATTTTGTCAAAATTTATTTACTTACTTCCTGGTGTCTAAGTTTGAAATGATTTTATTATTGGTTTTATTATGCAGCAACTCCCAAGGACTTCAGCCCATGTCTGGGCTCTGGCCTGGGATTTCCTGTTACGCACAGGAAGCAAAGTTGTTTTAGGTCATGTGTATTGGGTATTGGCGTTTGGCATCACAGTCCATTCAGTCTGGCTATTGTAGAATATCAGTTGCTAAAAATTTGTATAGTATGAAAAGCTGTTTTCTTGCTACAAAACATTCAACTATAAGAAGACTTTTTTTTTTTACTAAACTTAGTTTTACTGCTATAAATGCTCTCTGCAGTCTTACATGTGATATTTTAAAGTGTCCTATATGCACAGTTATTTTTGTTTCAGAAATATAGCCACACCTAAACTTAAAAAAAAGTGGGTAATGTAGAAAACTATTTATACATGTATCTGTTCAAAACAATGTAAAGTACTAGTACTGCATGTATGCATTGTTCAAGAAGTGAAATTGTTTTAGTAAAATGAAGCGAGCAGACAGAATCATCAACAGAACTACTGGGAAAATTAGGCCTTCTAAAGCAAAATACTTATTCCTCTGGAGAAAATACTGCTGTCTTTTTATTGGTATATGCATAGATTGATGGGGGAGGGGGAGGGTGTGTGTTTGTTTTGTTCTTTACACATAGTACGCAGAAATTTAGATTTTTAAGACTTTACCCAGAAGAACTGCTCTTGCCAGAAAGCTGTGTTATACTCATTTGTGGAGGAGTGAAGGGAATGATTTGCTATAGGCATAAGGTGTAACTTTACCTAGCTCTGTGAATTTAATCTGCTCTTGCTATAAAGCTCAACTTATTAATTTTTTCTGCAATAAATAACAATTATTTTGGTTGCCTGAAGTCCAGGAATGAAATTCTAGCCCCAAGGACGTCAACAGCAAAACTTGTACTCAGATCAACTGTCTTAGTTTTACCTCAGAAATTCCTTTCCTGGGCTCACTAGTTCTTTGAAAAATAAGATAAAAAATTACATGCCTTTAACAACAGATAATTTAGTTTGAAAATAGCTCTTCTTAATGTGTGCTAAAGAAACTGTATGTCAGCATTACATTGTTCTTGAAAAAGTATCTTAACCTGCTTTCTAAAGTCACCTATATTGACTAATTTTACATGTAGATACTGGGTGTCCTAGAAATGGACATTCATATGCTGCAGTTTGATTAATCTTCCAATACTGCAACTCCTTCTGCTGGAAGCCGGACTCAGGTTGTTTGTGTGGATACTGCTGGAAGCCTGGGGAAAAACAAGTAAATTTTTTAAAGAAGAAAACAGCTGTTGTTGATATAATCAGACAATTTCATATTGGTTAGCTGGAGATTCATTCTATTAATCTCTTAGAAAATACAGAGCAGAAGAGGTAATTAAACATAGTTTCAGGTTAAAAGAAATAATTTACCAAAGCATACAGTTTAAAATCTCTTATGTAACTTGAGAAAAAGAAACCAATCAATAACATCATTAAAAGGTGTTGATTCAGGAATTAATTTCTCCATTTCCATAATTTGGGTTTTATTTAAGATTATTTTATATCTATAGGAGATATATATATCTCACTCTCTATCTAAAATGTGAATGTTTCCTAAAAGCAGTCATCATGTCACTAAGTGGTTAGAACTTGTGTGAAAAGATGAGAATGAAGGCAGCAGTGTCTAATACTGTGTTCTAACTATGGGTCGCTAGAGGCTTTTGTCTCCTTCCTCTTCAACGGAGGGCTTCAGTAGCTTGGGGGAGGGTGAGGAGGGTTAAGTTAATGAAAATTCCCCTTGGTTTGCTGAAACTGTGCACTCGGGGGAAAAAAAAAAGTCAACTGATCTATGGTCAGCAATTGTATGTGAGATTCCAGATTTACTTCTGTATGTAGTCACAAGCAACCTTTTTTGAAAGTGTGCTTAATGTCTTTGAAGGAGCACAGCTAGGTCCCAAACAAGTATTTTTTCTGTAAAATCCCTACTTCTCATTTCCAGAATTTCTGGTCTTTAAGGGTGAATCGGCTTCTTTGTGTGACTTACATTGCCTGTGCCAAAATATCTTTCCCTTTGAGTTCATATATGATTGATTCTTTGAATAGAAATGGCACAATGCTCAACGTCTGCCTTGTTTTCTTAACTTTGGTTTTTACTTCTATTTGCAAACATTTAGTGGTGGTGAAAGCAGTTATAAGTGTGCATGACTGCAACTGTAAGGAAGCTGATGTTAAAAATGAAGGACTAGAAGTGGATTGAGTGCATTCATTCCAACTCCCTGAGCTGTGAAGCAAGGACTGACTGTACCTTTCCTGGTGACTGGGGTTTTTGTTACTGTTTTTGTTTTGTTTTTAAAGCTTTTTTCTCCCCCTAAAATCCTTCATTGAAAAAAAAATTCCATGATGTGAGATAGGGTTTCATAATACTTTCCATTAAATCCTTTGCAACTCTTCTCCATTCCAAATCAAGCTGATGTCTGTCTGTTCTGTGCTTAGTGGGATAGAGATTGATGGATCACAGTACACTGTGCAGAAAGTCCTAGATATTAAGAGCCATTCAGAGGAGTAATAAAGGCATTTATTCCTAAGTAGGATGTAGTAATAACGTTTTAAAGACTATTTTTTTCCATATAGGAGACAGTATAATTTAAGCTTTGTATCTAGAAAACTTGTATGCTAAACTCTGCACAGGTAGGCTTCTCTTCCTCTGACCCGTTTCCTCCCTCTTTTTTTTTTTCCCCTTGTGGAGGAAATAGTTGTCAATTTTTTTAATGTAGTATATTTTATCTTCAAGGATGTATTACTCCCTCCCCTTTTCTCTCTTGTGCTTCCATTACATGGTTTATTTATCCAGAACCTGTCCAAGAATTCAGGTTAAAAGCTGTTTAGAACTGTACAGTCCTCGAGGTTTGTTCTTGTGTATCTGTAATGTTAGCTCTGTAAGCATGGGTGACTTGAAGCTGCAAGTAATCAGCCAAAACAAAAGAAGTAGAATACTGTATTCTGTGAGGCAGCAAGCACTCTGTGTGGGGCATTTTTCCATCCTGTCCTGTGCACAAGGAATTGCAACTGTGATTGTTCTGCCTATTTAAAAACATCTTGACAAGCCACAAATAATTTAGATGTGCTTCAGCTGGGTTGAGAACAATCTAGTTTACAAATGACTTTTAAACTATATATAGACCATCAGTTGTTTCCAACTTTGTGGCATATATAGGCAAGATACTCTATTTCTTCTCGGAGCTTTGCCTGCACCATTTTCCTGTCTTTCTTGCTAGTGATTTACAACTCTGTCTTTAAATACAAGCCCTGACATATGTCTTTCTGCCACAGTAGCTAAGAGTATGCTCACAGGCTAAACTTCTGAGATAAAAAAAGTGGCCTACTTTGTAATCTTCTATTGCTTAAGAGTTTGTTTGAAATTCAAGGATGCTATCAGGCATAGTATTAAAGCCCATTATCTAAACTATTCTGTACAATCCTGGAAGATTTTAGGCTGGATGAAGATAGGCAGATGGTCTGTACTATAAATCTAAGCACGGATGAAAAGGCTTCTCATGTGATAAAATTAGATTTCCAAGTCTTATGAGTAGTTGGTGGAGTTGAATTACATACATATTTGTTAGTGTTTGTGTTTTGCCTTATGGAAGATTTTTCCAAAGGCAGTGTTAAGTACATGCTGTGTAACTGTTCAGCCTCATTTTGTTGACGGATGCTTCAGTCTCTCTTTCCCTCACCTTAGACGTGTATTCC